>NW_028277165.1:25270000-25570000 GCF_051122295.1 Plectrocnemia conspersa
AAAAATTTTGTCGACCTTTTTTTGTTGACCTTCCGAGATAAGCTATTAAGCAAAAATTTCTGAAATTACTTTGATATTTAATCTTTTCAAAATTTGGTCACTATATACCTATTCTATTATTAGGCTTATCATATTTATGAAATTCTAGACCGAAACATTTAAAAAAGGTGATTTCGGAAATTTTTACATTTTGGGATGCTGAGATACGTAAAGTAAACATATTTATTTAATACATATTGATATTGCCCCTTTCGCACTATTCCTCTTTAAATACAATACACTCATGACAGCGTTTCTTCGAATCCACAAAACATTTGTGAAATGCATTCCTTTTTACACTTTTATTTCCTATATGGTTACAATATTTATTTATTATATCATATATGGTAAATACGTAAAAGCACAAATTAGTAAGTGTGAATCGATACGTTATTGTGGTGCAAAATACAAAAGTTGTTTACCCACAATTTCTGCTTTGTATTCGGATTAAAAATAAGTTGTAGAATACTTTGATGAAAGCGAATTTTGTATAGTCCCTCATAAATCTGCGCGTAATTTATCGAGTAGCAATGACCAATATATACATATTTACATTGCATATATTGTATTATTTTTCCTTAATTAAAATACGTAGATATGGGTAATATTTATTTTAATAAAAATATTTTAAAATGTATTTATTTGATTTTTATTATTACCCTTTTTACCCGATTTGTTGTTATTTTTTCAAATAACACGGTTTTTTAATTTATGAAATCAATCTTAGATTTTTCTATGTACTCGTATCACTATTTTTACGCGTTTTTTGTGGAACATATCCACCGTGTAAGAAAAGAGTTGGGCGTATACATAAAAAATGGAATTAATGTCTAATTAATAATTAAATAAGTATTTCTTAAATATTAAATAAAAGCAACACACATTATTTTGATCGTGTTTGGGTAGCTTTGTGTGCATGTGTTATCTGTGCATCTCTTTTGCTCGACGTATAGTTACTTATTTTTGTCTCTTTCTCGCGCCAGAGATGCACCGGGTCTAAACAAGCCACAATAAAAATATACAATTTTTGAACAGCGGTAACGATAGGGCGGGATGTTTCAGGAAGTTTATTGCCCCGCGAACGATTATGGTACGTATTTTTTTTGCACAAAATTATACACTTTGCACTCTTTTTTACCGGGTTGACCCTTACGACGTTTATGTGAAACGTTCTTATTGAATTTACCTATGAAATTATATACATATATAATACATACATAATTACATATACATATGGAAACATTCATTTATATTTGAAATATAAAGAATAAAACAACGAACAGCATGACAATTTCAATTATACGTGGGGAGAAAATATTTGTACATACGTCAGGGACTTCCAATCGGAAAAGCGTCACGTTTCAATGACGTGACTTAATTTTGAGTTCTTTCAAAAATGACTCGGCATTCTGTAACCGAAGCAGCCCTTCCTCTTTTTTGTACATCTTCGTTAATTTCTTTAATTAAAGTCTCAGGCGTATAATGAAATCTCATCGAACGGCCGAAAAGGGGTTGAGAAATCGAAGGCAAGCTTATTTTCTGTGTTACTATTATAAATTGACCCTTTCCATATATTTATAATTATTCACATCGTAGTTTTTTTAACTTATTCATTTATTTTTCACATATTACTATTAACTAAACAATATTGTTAGTTCACATGACATGATAGCGTAAAATTTTAATGATTCATTATTAAGCTGAAATAGGAATCGGCAAATATTCGAGAAAAAAACCTTTATATATAACACAAATTTACACCACAATTTTTTTGTATTGTAGAATTGATAAGTAAGATTATAGTAATATATTTATAATTAAATAATTTTGTATTTGAGAAAATGTGTTTAAATGCAGTTGATAAAAAAAAAAATATTTTATAATTCATTATACGTATGTAGTTTGATATCTTTTATATTCATATCTAATGTTTCATTTGTGTCTTGGTTTATAATATATAGATGAAGAAAATTAAAAAAAGATAAGCTTTTAAGAATTTTGCGTTCTTTAGTCTATTCGTTAGCGTCTGGGTTTATTCAGTGCGACAAAATTAAAATACTATTAGTGACATCTATTAAGAAGCATATATACACAAATATTTAATAATAAAATAATCCGCTACCTGTCATCCACTTCACAAAGGTACTATTCATTGGTGAATGAGTAAATTCATTTTTATGTCATAATAAATCGTTTTCTTTTTTTAAGTGTAAAAATAATATCAAAGATGTAAGTTTTATAAAATAGTGTTATGATTTTTGAGCAGATCTTTACATTTATCGATTCTACAGTATATAATAGTTTCAATTCAATGTAAATTGAAGTTGCTAGAAATGTTTTAGCAAAACTTATGTAATAGTGCTAGCAGATTTAATGTTTTAAAACAGTTGTAAAACCTACTAAATATTTTAATTACCGTTTTCTGTTATTGTATATTTACGAATAAAAAAAAACGAATACATTCGTTAGGGTTACTAGACATCTGTATTTTTGATTTCTTGTCTTAAGTTCCACCCAGATTTACAACTATTTTTTTCGGAGAACCTGATTTCGCTCCCAAGTCAGATCAGACAAATGTACAGGTTTTAATATGGTGCTTCATACTCATTTGCCGATCTTGGAGGTAAGATGTGGTATCCCGATAAATTTTGTATCTATTGTTATATACCTGTTATGTAAATGATTAATAAAACATATATATAAAAAATCTCAAAGTTGTTTATTTAGAATGAATTAGTGTTGTCAATTCATATAAAACTTAATCTAATATAAATCACATATTTTTGTGTCGTAATCCACAACTCGAATGGCCGATCTCCCATACATACCATTCTCTACGATTTTCCATTTGGCTCACAGAACAGATAATCTATATAATTGCCGAAGAGCAACATTCTGTTACCTCAGATAACCTAAACGCGTTATTCTCCAGGCTGGCACTAAGATTACTCATCCCCTAACACCTCAGCAGTTACAATATTACTGCAACAGTTAGGAAATTGTAATGTTTTTAGATTCTTTGTTCTGTGATTTGGCTTAGGTGCGTATTTTCATGTGATTGACACACGTCCGTGTAACTACCGCTGAATTTTTTGCAATACACTGCCCTTAAATAATAAGTAAAAGGGAAAAAAAATCGGCCATCCAAAATTAAATAAACATTATATCACATTATATATTTACATAGTTTTATATATTTTTATACATTATACATTTTTGATACTTTAATTTGTTAATATTTTGAAATATTATTTATAGTGAAAATAGTGATAATTATCACCAGAAAAATTCTAGTAAATTATTTCTGAAGATGCAAGTCGAATATTTCTATTCCTAAAGCTTTTGTATCTTTATTCTGGAGCAAGCGGCTTAAGTCAGTGTTGTATCCGACCATTTGTCTAATTTTGTCCGCATATTGATCCAGGAAGTTCTCTTCGACGAATTGAATGATCTATAAAAATAAACATGGTATGTATGTAATTTTTATCACTAATATATTATTATAAATATGTAAATACCTCAGGATCTTGTTCGTTTTTAATTTCAAACGCCTTTGAAATATTGTTCATCTATAAAAACAATATATATGTAATTTATTATCACTTAGTATTAATAAAAAATATATTATTATAAATATGTAAATACCAAGGGATTTTGTTTGTTTTCAGTCAAAGTTATTTTATGTTGTATTATATTATTAGCATGATTTGCCATTTTTATTAGTTTATCGGCAGATGTGGCTAGAGCTTCTAATTCTGGATAAGTTGTCGTCTCAGTAAAAGTCAACTTGAAGTTGTCCGTGTGAACGCCTGAATTGTTACATTATTTTAAGACATGATTGAAGATTACGTTATCGAAGCTCAAAATTAATTTTATCTAACCTCTCTTGGACATGTGTTTAACAAGTTTTATGGTGTCTTCCCAAGCTTTGTCGCTCATCTCGCTGAACAGTTTCTGGAATCCTTTGCGATTGTATTTATAGTTTCCAAAATGGGCACTCAACAACAAGTAAAAATAAGAGTCGTTGATTTGTGCCTGGGTGAAGTCTTTCAATAGGTGTTCGACACTTCCGATATTGCCAAAACGCGCGTTGCATTTCTCGATTCCTGAATTAACCAATATTTTTAATTTTATAATAATAATGAATAAAGTCTGAAAAATGTTATCAATTTATACAGTTAATCTGATTAAATGTATGTGAAAATACTTATGTTATTTATTAAAGATAATGTTATAAAGAATTCTAGTAATATAACATATGTTATATATTAGTATTATATATAAAAGACAACTCTGACCTCTGGTGTTTTTGCAAATAGCATCATATTCTTTGTGACAGTGCTGTGCACTGATTGCAGCCACGAAAATGCATAGTAATAAGATCAAAGGTTTCATCTTGGCTCTGAAAACATTGACGATAAATTAATATCCCTGTCAGGAGTAGAGAACGATTCATTATTGTGAAACTTGTGGTAGAAAAGCTGGCTTTTATACAGGGAATTGTTGTAAAACCATCACACTTTATTTAACCCTTTGAGCAGCGAATTACTTTATACACATTTGTTAATTTAATGTTGTGAGCTAATTTTACGTATTTTTCCAAAATTATTTCTGTTGATACTTATTGTTTTAATTTTTTTACTAATTTTTTGTATTAGTGTGTTTTAATAATTTATTTTAACACTTTTATATTATTAAATTTCATTACTTTATTTTACATATTTTTTATATATTATTAGGCTTTTGTGGATTTTTTGTATCAATTCAGAGGCTCTCAATATTTTTTAAATATTTTTGTTATTTGCATTTATGTCGTATTTATTGGTATTATTTGCTATAAAAATCATTTACAATAAATCAATTAAAAAAAATATTATAAAAATATTATTCTTTTCATTATTATTTTTTCTTCAGTTATATATGTAAATATATAACTACCTGGGGTACCCGCAAACAGTGAAAGATCTGTGGTACCGCTCAAAAGGTAAAAAAAAGTCCATTGTATACAGTATGAGTCCTTGCAATTTAAGGCCTTTTTTTATTTATTATAACCTGTTTCTTAACAAAATTGTTGACGATGGTTTGAAGTTGCTGGAAAAGTATTGTAAAAAAAATTGGAGTGCAAAGGGTTAACGAAAGAAGTCATCGAAAATATTTGGCAATCACAAAAACTGCAATGATAATCATAATGAACATAATATTGTGCCAAAATACCTATTTGAATAAGCATTTCAAACATTATGTATAAATCACATCTTGCATTAAATTGATTATCTAATGCAGTAATAAATTTAATAAAGTTTATTATTGTAATTAGAATGATAAAATTAAATATATATTTCGAGGACCGTAATAAAAGTTTGAGAAGCACTGCTGTAAAGGAAGGAAAATTATTATTCAATTTGGTGTCTCAAAGAAAACTCGAGACAATGGATAGTGTTTAGGTGGTTCATAAATGAACGTTATTGAAAGTAGCACAGCAATAAAGCGTATTGTGCTATATAAGAGCAAGATTTTTTCAGTGGTTTATTAATTACAGAATTATTTTGAGCACTGCACTAATCCAGTATAAAATATTTGCTACCGAGAAGAGGGATTAATGTTTCTTGTTTAGTTTAAAACTATTTCTTATGTATGGAACATGTAAAAAAAATCGAATTTTATTCCGTTGACTAAATCTGTATAAATTTATAAGGGAATAATAAATAAATTATTAATTGATCGTTTATCACGAATAAAAGTAAATCAATATACTTATAACAAAGGATCAAAATCAGTTATACGTCATAATCTGCCGTCATGATGTACTTTGGACGTATTTGATTAAAATTTCGTTTTGTTAACTGTCAGAGCACAAAAGAAATTGAAGTCATACTAAGTGTCACATTATCATATATACTCAATCAAATAAAGCACAAAGGAATAAAAGGGTACAAGAAATAATAGCTTACATATAGTATTGGTGACGCTTGCGTTGCGGAGAAGTTTCGTATCCGCACTATTATCACCGAATGACAAGCGACAAGTTGTTGATCGTATGACGTATCTAGGGATGTTCCATGTATACTCGTTATATCGAGAATAATCATAACGAGCGATATATATGGCGCAATTAGGCCAAATAAAAATAACTGCAAAATAAAATGATTATTAAAACGATTATCATGATATCAAAATTAGTCACAAGATACTGACCGAAATATTTTTTTGAAACAAAACCAAAATAGTATATATTAATAATCATTATCAAACCCATTGTCGACAATATGTTTTATTAATTACAAAATACTTCAAATAGGTTATCTTTTAACAACAATAATATACATAATAATAATCTAAAACACAAGTTCTTCAAAAGGTATTTTTATATGTAATATACTGTGTGCCATATTATATTAAATTATAATATAGTCTTTTTACAATGCAAAAGTAAATTTAAACGAAAATTTAAAAAAAATAAAAACGGTGAATCTTTAAGACAAGATTTACAATATACAAAGTAAAAATATAAATTTTAATTATTTTATTATTGATAACAAACCATAATGACCGATTAACACAAAATTATTGTTACTATGTCGATTGACGATAAAAGCAATAGATAAACACGTATGGTTTTGAACACGTACTATGGATCAAACATTGATACCACAATCTTGAGATTTGGTGATGGTGACTATACACTAAGATTATTAAAATAACATATTATAGTTAATCTAGTTACTTATATTCTTATTAACGGAGAAAATATTTGAGCTATATATATATTATAATAATTAATTTTCATCACATTACACATTTGCATATTGAAAATATGTGTTTGAGTTTATTTTGATAATGTACATACTATCTACATTAAGTGATGATAGCAAATATGATGACCTTATTTATTATTATCAGTTAATAGTTATTATATTACATTTTAATAAATCTGAAAAGCGATATTTGCCAATACAGATGTGTAATAAATACTGTTAATACACAGAATTTTTAGGAAAAAGTACCTAATGCTGATCCATCCCACCCACAAATAAAGTAAATTACGTACTAGTAATTCACTAGTGATTGTATGACAATTAAGATATTAACGAGCACGCACAATACAAAACTTGTCGGTGGTAATTAAACCTTTCAATTCACATAATCGAATTATCAAAGTAAAAACAATATTTCTCTTTCTTAATTTTTGCTAGAACAGGTATAAAAGCAAAAATCTTTATAACAACAAAATATTTATTATTGCTTCAAAGCATTTAACAAAGAACAAAGTTAAATAGGCCAGTAGATTAAGAATGTATATAATATCGATAAACAATTATTTTCAAAGTCACTGTGGTAGAGATAATGCAAACTCACGTAATTTTTAACTCAAATTGGCAAAAAATCAGAAAATTTATCTTTACTTTATGAAACAAAATATTTATTTAAGTGCAGATATCTCTTTAAATAATTCCCTGTTAGGTCGCACTCATACTTATATACATAGTTATAATTCTAACCGATCGTCACAGATTAGTTTATTTTAGATTTTCCTAATCTCACAGAGAAATATAGTGATGAATAATAAAAACAAAGTCAAGTTAGTAAGCTGTTATAACAGCACTCCCTTAATTTACGCGGTAGATACGTTCCAGAAAATATCGCGTAAATCAAAATCGAGGCATAGAAAGAAATTTGTAATAAAACGATCGAATAGTATTCACGTGTACGACACGCTTGCACTCCAAATGCAAACCAGGACATACTTGGCCGTGGGAGAAGTTCCAGCTGTAGGTCAAGTGCAAGAAGTAGGAGAATGCCATTAACCCATGCTTTTGTTCATCGCTGCGCTACACACGTGGAACAAAATATGTTTGATTTAGAGTATCTTTAAAAAAATGCTAAAATGTAAATGATAAGTGTATATGACTGATTAACAAACTTTGATTTGAATCTGGTGTCTTACTAATTAATTAATAATTGCTAATTACGCTTACAACGTCGTAAACCATTGTTGCAATGGAAGAGTTGCAATAAAAAAAACGATGTAAATATTCACAATGGTTTACGCTACATGACGCATTAAATTATATATCGTCTTTTCTATTTACTATTATAGTTTCCTATTATTAATTATTATCCCTAATGCTATATTTATTATTGTGATATATTTAATACATATTTCCTTAGTTTTAGGCCTTGTTCTTAATAAACAATTTAATAAAAATTCCACAGAATATATTAATAGAAATCGTCACTAACTTTCTGTCGTTCACTAAAATGGTGACAAAATCTTTCGATGCGTCAATTCAAGTAAACGTCGTAAATACGGACTTTGAGAAGGTATTCGACAAAGCTTGTAATGGGTTAATATTATTAAATTTTCGAAGCTTGGTTGCTCGGATAACTTCACATTATTTGAGGTCGTAGTTATTAGAGTGATCGTGGACAGTTTGTAACCTATTAATGGCGGCCGATTGTCGAAAGAGAATTTCACCCCATCGGGAATCCTTGAGGGATCAAGGGTCCAATCTCGGCTCTTCACGTTATTTATCAATGTAAGGACTAGGCTGACAGGGGTGGGCTTAGGGCCAACGGGGGCGGCATGACAACGCGGGGCCTGGGATCAACAACTCGCGGAACGGAGGTTGGTCGGCGATAACGGCCACGTTGAACTAACTCAACACCACAATCAATGACATAAATACGGCAGCTACAAATTCAAATTTTATTCTATATGCAGATGATTTAAACTTTTTTAAATTCATTCGATCTTTTGTGGACTCTTTCTCTCAACATAGTGGTTTAAATTCTCTATGCTATGGGCTTCCGTCAACCATCTGCCTTTTCATTTTGAAAAGTGATATATTCTGCCATATTGTTCACAAATCTTCTAAATTAAATTATTAAACTTAAAAAATTTAAATTATTAGGATTTATTAAAATAATGTTTTAGTCAAATAAAACTAATTTACAAAATCAAATTTTATTTTTGCTCAAAACTGCCAGAAAGATATTACTTTAAAGGCTAATCTTATATCGCTCGAAATAGCTGTATTTCCGATTAAAATAACTTTTTGAACAACCTACAAAATTGTAACAGCTTTTATTAGCAAAGTATGTGCAAATTTTTTGCACAGTTGAAACTTTTTTTGCCAATTTGTTAGGTGTTCCCAAACCTTTATGATATTTTTTTGCATTTGCAACTCTAAGAAGCGATTAAATATTAGATTTTTAAAGTCATGTCTCCGTGCAAAGTGAATATTGATTTTGTTAATTAATTTAAATCATTAAAATAGTCATTGTAATTAATCATTGTCGCCGATTTCTTTTTTATCTTCATCATTATTTTTTGGTACATCTTGAGAATCATCGTTTACTTCATTCAGCTTATTTGTGGTTGACAGATAAAATATTCCTTTACTAAAATTACAGTTTAATATATAATTTGTATTTGATCTAAACTTGTTAAATGTTGTTGATATATGTATATGTACTTGCCTATCTTTTGGTTCGCTTCCTCCCATCATTAACTGTTCAGATTCTGAACAAGTTCCTTCGAAGGCGTCCTCGATACTGTTGCATTTAACGCCTACATATGTCGAGTTTAATATTGTTTCCGCATAATATTCGTAAGACTTTCCATGAGAGCAACCAATTGAATCGCATTCTGGCATTTTCCTACCTCCGTTTGGAAAGAAATCAACTTTTCCGAGTATGTCCGATGTTCCGGCAAAACCTGCATTGGTATGGATAACTTCCACATATACTGCATCGTCAGCGTTTATTCTATCTGAATAAGCACCCCAGAGAGGTCCGGCAGGATCGAAAGCTAAAAAGCTTAAAGATTAGTTCAAATCCGTTTTGATTATCGAAACAATCATTACCTACCGGAAATGTATGGTATTTTTCCGGACTCAATATTTCTACCAGCTATTCCGATGACATGAGCCCCGAGGCTGTGACCCAAGAGATGAAAATTAGATAAAGGAGTTCCTAGTTCGATCAACCAGTTAACGAACGAAGCTAAAAGTTTTCCAGCCTTGGGGACGTTGTAAATGCTGGCAAGATATAGTCCGGAACACCCTTCGCTCCAATCCACTACGATCACGTTCGCATCCAGAGCATCCAAGAAATCTATTTGATTAACGAAATGATTAAAAAGATCACATATAATTTAGTGAATAATATTATAAAAGCAAATATGTACTCGAAACTAGCATGGAGTTCAGGCTATTCTTCAAACTACTCTTCCAACCGTGAACGATAATTTTTACCGGTTTTGTATTGTTATAGTCGGAAAACTCCAATTCGTCAGCTTCGCCTTTCAACACTAAATAAGGCGTACTTCTTCGCTTCCTACTCATTTTGAATATGAAGTTATAACATTAAAAATTCATAAATAATCGTGTGATTTGAGAGATAATGATTATCGTAGGCCTATTTGCTTAAACCGGACGCTCTCTTCCTCCATCTACTTACCTATTATAAACGTAATAATTGATGTTAAAATCAGACCTCATGGCTAAACGTGAAACTTTGTGATTTCTGTCGATCACGTGTAGATTTCTATCACCATCAGGAAAAACGAAATATTGTGAGTTTTCGTTGTATTCCAAAAAATCTGGCGTTGAACCTACGTGAGCTATATAGAAATAAAATATG
This sequence comes from Plectrocnemia conspersa, assembly GCF_051122295.1. Classification (NCBI taxonomy): domain Eukaryota; kingdom Metazoa; phylum Arthropoda; class Insecta; order Trichoptera; family Polycentropodidae; genus Plectrocnemia; species Plectrocnemia conspersa. The sequence goes on from NW_028277165.1 coordinate 25,280,684, forward strand.
AAATGTTCTTTATTGTTTTTATTATGTTAAAAATAATTTAAATTACCCTTTACAATTGATAACCATAAAATATTCGTTAGTGCTCCAAAAAGCATCATTATGATTTTAAAATGAGCGAGCAAACTAAAATCAGAGGCTTATAAATATTTTATACTCTGATTAATAATCCTTATCTGTTTATTATAGTATATTAACGTACATTTGCTAATTAGCGTTAAACAATTATAATTAAAAACGGCTTTTAATTTACGTTTATAGTTGTAGATTATTTTTTTATATTAAATTAATGTATGAAGTATATGCATCGTATTAAAGTAGGTATACATATCAATATATGGGTTTTAAATAAGTTATATATGTACATACATTCATTTATATTGATCAGTATAGGAATAAATTTGTTAATATATCGTTATTGATGTAAGTACTTTTAAGTGATAAAAGCGTTGACAAAAACCTTAACAATGTGTTTAAAGAATATAATTTTCATACTTGTTGCTGTGGCTTTATAATAATTATTAGTGTGAGATTACATAGTTTTATAATAAAAACATACCTGTTATCGATGTAACACGTGGAACTATTACAAACACGTCTTTATTTATTTAATTGGTGCTTGATACATGGCAGCACTTAAAAATTATAGTATTAGTAATAAGACAATATAATCTTCTAAATAAATAATGTATATATACAATATAATGAAATCAATATAAATATATATATATATATATATATATATATATATATATATATATATATATATATATATATATATATATATATATATATTTTTTTTTTTTGAAATCTCGGGATTCATCGCGATTTATGCTTACTTGTATTCTATATTTCGGCCGTGATTTTCCGGCCATGATCACGAATTGTTTGCGACTGCCGCTCTTGTCCTTGACCTTGTGATATATACTCTTTTCGGTGAGGCATTATTAATTATATTAATTAATTGTCCATTTTTCTTGGATGAGTCATTTGTGTCTGTGTTAATGTTTTTGTTTAATGGTGTGGCAATTAGGCCGGTGACATTTTTTTGTGATTTTATTTTTCGTAATGACTCTAAAACCGGAAGCCAAGATTTTGATAATATACTACTATCATCTCTTTTGTTCATAGCGATTTTTTGTGGATTTCTTTTTAGAGTGCTTCTCGTTTCGTACGAACAAAAGGGTTTTTAATATTGTTTTAACGTTTTAACTATTTTTTTATATTTGATTTGAAAAATATTGTACTTTTGGAAAAAATATTTTTTTTTAATGTCGTTTTTTATTTCCGTTTTTGTAAAATGTATTTTCCACCTAAAAACTGTTGCTGGAATCTAAATAGATGATAGTCGTTTCGAGCAATGTCTGAAGAAAATGTTGGATGAGAAAGGAGTGCCCAAGAAAATCTAATGATTTTTTTTATCGCCTATTTGGATATATGATATAGTTTTATAATCTAGTCAAGAGATATAGTTTTATAATCTAGTACATCAGCGCTTACTAATCACTTAGATAATTTATAATAGTAGCGTACTATTTTTCGCTCCCCCCCCCACAAAAATATTGCACTACAAAAATATATTAAAAAATAATTCTTTAAAAACTTGTACCTAATATTTATCCTTATTGAGTTTATGTTCGTAATATGACGTAATATGACGTAATTTAGCTAAATTTGTATCCTGGTGATATTCATTATCTGTGGTTGTTGGATTTTATCTTATATACATAGTTATTTTTCAATATATTTTATATACATATACATAATTATTCTTTAGAATCTTTTTACCCCTAATGTACGTTTAATATTATTTGTAAAACAATTAGAAAGGTGTTGCTGGATTATTAAAATCATTTTAATATTTATATTTATAGGTTTTACATTTTACTATGTATATAATATTTACAATTATATTTTGTGAGTAGAATATGTTGACTTTTCGTTTGACGAACGAATGACGTTTGTTTTTTCCATATTGCAACACTTCCCACGTGTTTGAAGTAAACATTTAACGAGCATGGGGTCTTCGCTCGAATTTTTTTCGGCCACAGCCGCAGATGCCTCTTTACCGCTTCTCAGTGGACTTTTATTCGATCTGCAAGAGCAGAACGCCTTCGGAACTCAGGTATTTTCTTCTTGCCGGCATTTTTGAAACATAACCTAAAAATATGTACAAAATACTACTCGCTACAGAATAAATCAGATCTACAACTAATTTCTACGAACATATCCAACTTTCTGAGTCGCGGGTCAACCAGGGCCAAGGGTCTTCTCATTCTCAAGAGTTTACTATCTTCAGGCATATGTCAAAATGAGTTTATATCTGAATACGGTCCGAAGTGGCTTCCGTTATGCATCAACACCCTAAAACCGAATGCAGTATCTCCCAATGAGAAAACTTTAGCTTATTATGTGATTCGTAAGTATTATGTACATATATAATCATTTGATCAAAAAGGACATATTAAATATATATAAAACGTAAATTTCAGGTCAACTCTTAGAAAAGTCTTCTAAAGTACACGAACTTGATAAATCTATAGCTGGAACGTCTCTAGTAGACCTAATTGAAATTCTGCACAAGAGCCCGCCCGCTTTGTACATTCCGGCATTGCAATGCTTAGAAACTGTGTTGTCAAAGTAAGCGGTGCATTCATCTAATAACATCAAGTGATACATTTATCTAATAAAATTATATTTATAGATATTCGAAGGCGAGTGGTGCACATAAAGCACCTTTAGAAAGATTTTTAATACAATTTTTAGACAGTCAAGATAAAAATGCTGTCGTTTGCGCAGCTAAGTGTGCTCATCTTCTGCAACAGGTATACAAAATTTTTGGTCATATTAATATTAAAATTTGTGTACTAATATAACATTCAAAGGTATTTAAAGCTATATTGCGAACTTAGTCTTACTGCAACCCTTATTTTAAGTACTGATGGGACGATTCCAAATTTTTAATGATTCTGATGCAATTCCCGACACTTAAACTTTAAATTCCGATATGATTCCCGATTCCGATTCTTATAATACAATTTAAAAATAATGAATTTAAAATTCATTATATTTATTACTATTACTAAATATAATGAATTTAAACAAATAATGAACATAAAAACTGTTCAATTTCAATCCCTCCTCTTTTTTATTGTCCTTCATTTCAGCATAACAAACAACTTTTTACTTGGTCGCTAAAGCTTAATTTAATACGTTCCCTAATACAATACAACAGTCAAGGCACAGCTAACGGCTTGAAATGGATAGCGACACATTTCCTGTTTTTTCTTATAAAAGTCTCGAATGATTATTTTTAAATCTTCTTCCAAACTGACGTATTCGGTAAGTTGATGAATTTTTTTTTATATAGGTACGCGGTGGCGGTGAACAAGGAGTCAATCACAAACTCGCTTGGAAGAATCAGTTCGCGTTGTATATTAAATCGGCTAGTGAGATTGTCAAGAAGATTTTATCTATATCAAACGTTGAAGCATCGTATGCAAATATTTCGTATTTTTCAAACAGCAGTGTTGAAAATGGGGTAAATCTATATACACAAATAGTTAAATTTATTACATATTTTATTATTAATCCATTTTGTATTATAGAATACGATTTCAAAAAATATGGATAATACTCCTTTTTATCTTGCATTAAAACATATCTGCGATGATGCAAGTCTCTATGATATCGTTAAAAAGAAGTCTGAATACGAAGATGACGATGAAATCGACGAGAGTGTGAGCAATGTAAGCTCTTCAAATTTAGTTGTAATGAAAATAGCAAGATTGTATATAAGATTGAAGAATTTGTTGGTTTTCATTCAATCGATGATGGTGTATGTATTTTTTATAAAATTAATAATTATTTACATACTGTATCTTAAAAATATATTTTTTATAGTGATCCATATCCAGTTGCTAAAAGCATTAAATGCACTGCTCTCTTAGAGCTTTTACTTCAGTGTCTATCGTTGAAATACAAAATATCTAATCAAGATAATATCTCATTTGAAATACTCGCAATTACAGCATTCGTTCCAAATTTGCATATCGCTGTTTTAAAAACTATCGAAGCATTGACGATTAGGCAAGTTTATGCAATTTTTATATCATAAAAGAGAATCATAAAAATCTTATTTTATTTTTTCAACAGTATTCAGAAGAATGTAGTACCGTACGGGTTACTATTGCTGAAAATGATACTGCAAGTTTTAGAAAATACTAAGAGTGAAGAATATAACGGTGGACTCAGACCTTATAAGTATGTTTTATTTTTTATTTAAATTAATGCACAATTAACACAATACTTTTATAGGAACATTCGCAAAGCAGCATATAAAACCCTTTGTTGCTTATTTTCTATGGTTTCCACTTTGAAACCTCCTCCTCAAGAAGGCGAGCAAGGTTTTGAAGACAAATTAATAGCAAATATCTTGAGCGACGTGTCTTATTACAAGCCAACGTTTCAACTTACGGTTTGTTAGAGTCGATGTGATAGTTTTGAAATAATTATTTTTATTTTATCGTTTATATTCACAGGTCAAAAACACAGGTTCGTTGAAGCATCTTAGTAAGAAAGCGCGTAACAAGTTGAACATGTCACAATTAGAGGCTAGTAATATAGTGCAAAACAATAACTCGTCAAACGAGGATTAGTAAGTATGATAATATTATATGCTGTTATTATTTTTATATTATACTCACATGTTTGATTGTAGTGAAGAGTCGATCAAATTAAATTCGGATCTGACGGAATCAGCGTTGTCATGCCTAGAAGCTTTTTTCAAAGCGGCCGGTGTTTTTTTGAAGCAAAATACTCACCAGGTCAGTAATAAAAAATTCTATCACTTGTGATGTGCTTTTATATTTGAAATTTTATATTTTTACAGATGGTGCAAGATGTTTTAGTCAAAGAAGCTTATAATAAATCTACTGTGAAAATTAGAAGAGACGTTCTTCTTAAATCGTTGTGTACGGTTAATAATTTCCAATCTTCACAACAGCCGTCAATTGTGTCGTATTGTATCGATACGTTATCCAGAAATCAACATACTTCTTCAAATGTAATGTATTTAAGTATTTTGTACATTATTATTAATTGTACAGTTGTACAATTAATAATAATGTACGAAATTTTATTTCTGTTTTTATTTAATATGATACCCTCAAGCATTTTGTAGTATAATAGAAAAAAAAACAATAAAAAGAATGGACTTGATTTGAGGATAAAGTAGTAATCATGGAATTTCAAGTTCCATGACCGTTTGCTACCCTCGAGTTGTTAAAATAATCATTACAATAAATTGTCATATTATATGAACAACATTTTTTTTAAAATGTAAAATAAATGTAGATTTCGAAGAGATTTCGCGAATATGACGATCTCTATATAAGTATAACAAAATCTAAAGTTAACTTTTTTTATATGCTTCAGTATCGAGATTTCTGCAACACAAACTTGGTTGGTTGTATCGGTTCAATTCGCGGTAGTGTGGCACCTCTAAATATACCATTGATTAGAACCGAGGAACATGAACACCGAGCTGTATTTTCTGAAACAGAAAATGATAAACATTGTTTTAAAGAAAAGACAGATATAATTGACTTGGACAACTATGTGGAAGTCTCAGAAGTGAGTATTAAATATATATGTACAAATTATACTGATTTTGTAATACAATAACGTTTACAGAAAAGTACCTCAAAGAAGAGAAAACACGAAAACATAAACAAACGAATTTCAAATAAATCATCTAAAAATACACGTACAACAAACGGCTCAGAATCGATTGACATTTTAAATATAAGCGATAGTGACGATTCTCAAGATATACCTTGTATAGTAGAGCCTGTACAAATTTCTCAAAATGTCAATATTTCTTCTAAAGATAATGTGATTTATGTAGATGAAATGTCTAGTGATAACAATGTTAAAAAATTATCATCAAATGCTTCAAATGATCTGACAGAAAATTTGCTTAATTCTGAAGTGAATATTTTGGATATTGCCAACGAATTAATGAATAGTTCATTACAGCAACGGATTGAAGTGAATATATCGGACAATGTTAACGATTTGACTGACGATATGTTTGCTGGTGAAATAGTTGAAACTATAAATGATTGTCAAAAAAATACAATTGCCAATGTTGAAAGTCACAATCGAGTCGAAGACACGGATATACAAATGGATGAAGTACCTAGGGACGAAACGATCGAAAATCTTATTGAAAAACCTAGTGAAGAAGTTTTACTGAAAGATCAAAATGATGGAAAGCTTACGGTGCAAGACATGATGCGCTGTTTTGTAGATGAAGTTATTGATGAGTTTAAAGAATGATCAGTTATAGGTTTATGTATTAAATAACTGACTTGTATTTATATAAATTTTAAAGACAATAGCGTTACTATACTGCTTTAGCTTAAGTGCGAATAACAGTTATTTAAGAAAAATAGGTTCTATGATATAGTTATAGTAATGGAAAAATAAATTAATATGAATATTTTTCATAAATAAATAATAGTTATTATAAATAAAAATTCAACTTTTGTGTAAATAAAAAGCATTTTAATTAAAAAAATTTTTTTTAATGTTTTTCAATTAAAAAATCACAACATTGCTATGACATTACTAAATTTCAACTTAAAAGTAGAGCGAGGTACACTCAGTTTTTGATTGTATTTATCTTCATTCTTCAATATTAATGATTATTTAGTCAGACCTTACTCCATAGTTAATTTTACTCTCCTGTTTTCTTTCCATATTTATTTTTCATCAATCATCTAGAGTCTTTACACTATTTATTAAACTCTTTAAATGGTGCGACAGTTTCATTGTCTGATTGAAGTCTCTTTATCATTAGTAAATGCTGACACATGAGATGCTGAGATCATTTACTAGCTGAAGACCTTTCATTTTCAAGTCAGTAAAAAACAAAGATGAAGTTTTATAAAAGTATATCGATTTTACAGTAAATAATAGTTTCAATTCAATGCAGATTGAAGGTGCTAGAAATGTTCTAGCGAAACTTATGTAATAGTGCTTGCAGATTTAGTGTTTTAAAACAGTTGTAAAACTTACTAAATATTTTAATCACCGTTTTCTGTCATTGTATATTTACGAAGAATAAAAAACGAACACATGCGTTAGAATTACTAGACGTCTGTATTTTTGATTTCTTGTTTTAAGTTCCAACCAGATTTATAACTATATTCTTCAGAGGACCTTATTTCGCTCCCAAGTCAAACCAGCCAAATGTACAGGTTTTAATATGGTGCTTCTTACTCATTTATTTGCCGATATCGGAGGTAAGAGGTGGTATCCTGATAAATTTTGTATCTATTATTATATTCCTGTTAATTAAATGATTAATAAAACATATATAAAAATCTAAAAGTTGTTTATTTAGAATGAATTGTCGTTGTCAATTCATATTTAACTTAATCTAATAAAAATCACATATTTTTGTGTCGTAATCCACAACTCGGATGACCTGACATTTTTCCATACCTAACATTCTCTACGATGTTACATTTGGTTTACAGAACAGATTATCTATATAATTGCCTAAGAGCAACATTCTGTTACCTAACCTAACCTAAACGTGTCATTCTCTAGGCTGGCACTAAGATTCCTCATGCCCTTACACCTCAGCAGTTACAATATTACTGCAACAGTTAGGACATTGTAATGTTTATAGGTTCTTTGTTCAGTGATTTGGCTTAGGTGCGTATCTTAATGCGATTAACATACGTCCGTGTCAGCACCGCTGAATTTGCAATACACTGCCTTTAAATAATAAGTAAAAGGGAAACAAAATCGGCCATTAAAAATTATAATACATTATATATTTACATGGTTTTATATAATATACATTTTTGATACTTTAATTTGTTAATGTTTTGAAATATTATTTTTAGTGAAAATAGTAATAATTATCACCAGAAAAATGTCTGGATAATTATTTCTGAAGATGCAAGTCGAATATTTCAATTCCCAAAGCTTTTGTATCTTTATTCTGGAGCAAACGGCTCAAGTCGGCGTTGTATCCGACCATTTGTCTAATTTTGTCCGCATATTGTTCCAGGAAGTTCTCTTCGACGAATTGAATGATCTATAAAAATAAACATGGTATGTATGTAATTTTTATCACTAATATATTATTATAAATATGTAAATACCTCAGGATCTTGTTCGTTTTTGATTACAAATGCCTTTGATGAATTGTTCATCTATAAAAACAATATATATGTAATTTATTATCACTTAGTATAAATAAAAAATATATTATTATAAATATGTAAATACCAAGGGATTTTGTTTGTTTTCAGTCAAAGTTATTTTATGTTGTATTATATTATTGGCATGATTTGCCATTTTTATTAGTTTATCGGCAGATGTGGCTAGAGCTTCTAATTCTGGATAAGTTGTCGTCTCTGTAAAAGTCAACTTGAAGTTGTCCATGTGAACGCCTGAATTGTTACATTATTTTAAGACATGATTGAAGATTACGTTATCGAAGCTCGAAATTAATTTTATCTAACCTCTCTTGGACATGTGTTTAACAAGTTTTATACTATCTTCCCAAGCTTTGTCACTCATCTCGCTGAACAGCTTCTGGAATCCTTTGCGATTGTATTTATAGTTGCCAAAATGAGCACTCAACAACAAGTAAAAATAAGAGTCGTTGATTTGTGCCTTGGTAAATTCTTTCAATAGGCGTTCGACACTTTTGATATTGCCGAAACGAGCGTTGCATTTCTCGATTCCTGAATTAACCAATATTTTTAATTTTATAATAATAATGAATAAAGTCTGAAAAATGTTATCAATTTATACAGTTAATCTGATTAAAGGTATGTGAAAATACTTATGTGATTTATTAAAGATAATGTATAAAATATGTTATATATTAGTATATAAAAGACAACTCTTACCTCTGGTGTTTTTGCAAATAACGTCATATTCTTTGTGACAGTGCTGTGCACTGATTGCAGCCATGAACATGTATAATAATAGAATCGAAGGTTTCATCTTGGCTCTGTAAACATTGGCGGTGAATTTATATTCCTGTCAGTGAAAGATCTGTGATACCGCTCAAAAAGTCCATTGTATACAGTAAGAGTCCTTGCAATTTAAGGTCTTTTTTATTTATTCATAAAATTGTTGACAAATTTACTGATAATGGCTTGAAGTTGCTGGAGAAGTATTTTCAAAAAAATTGGAGTGCAAAGCGTTAACGAAAGAAGTCATCAAGATATTCGGTAATCACAAAAACAGCAATGATAATCATAATGAAAATAATTTTGTGCCAAAATACCTATTTGAATAAGCATTTCAAACATGATTATATTATCTAATGCAGTAAAAAATTTAATAAAATTTATAATTGTAACTAATGATAAAAGTAAATACATTTAAAAGTTTAATAAGCACTGCTGTAAAGGAAGGATACTTATTATTCAAGCCATAATCAATCTGGTGTCTCAAAGAAAACTCAAGACAATGGATAGTGTTTAGATGGTTCATAAATGAATGTTCTTGAAAGTAGCACGCAATAATGCGTATTGTGCTATGTAAGAGCAAGATTTTTTCGGTGGTTTATTATGTCAGGATTATATTGAGCATATTTAGAAGAGGGATTAATGTTTCTTGTTTAGTTTAAAACTATCCCTTATGTATGGAACATGCGTTTTTTACGCATTTTGTTCCGTTTGCTAAATCTGTGTAAATTTATAATGGAATAATAAATAAATGAATAATTGATAGTTCATCATGAATAAAAGTAAATAATAGCTTACATATATTAACGACGCTTGCGTTACGGAGAAGCTTCGTAACTGCACTATTATCACTGAATGGCAAGCGACAAGTTGTTGACCGTATGAAATATCCAGGGATTTTCCATGTATGTTCGTTATATCGAGATTAATTCTAACGAGCGATCAATTTTGTGCAATTAGGGCCAAATAAAAATAACTGAAAAATAAAATGATTATTAAAACTATCATATCAAAATCTGTCATAAGACTGAGCGAATTTTTTTTTGAAAAAAAAACAAAATAGTAAGTATTAATAATCAAGTTAACAATATTTTTTAATAATTGTGTAAGTTAACCGCATAATGATCTCTTACTATTACGAAAGCAATCTGATTCAGTCAATAAGCTTTCCAGACACAATGATGTTTTCGGAGACAGCTAAGAAGAACTGGTACATTTTACGTGAGATTTCTCTCTGTATTATTACATAAATTAATTATAATTAATGATATTAATTGCTATCCATTTCGATTTATCACTTAAACAAGGTCAAAGAAACATCACACACGTATGTGTATATTCTAATGTTTTGCAAAATAATTATTTATTATTATTCATTAGATTTTTTACAATGCGAATATATGATAACAAATACGATAACGTTTATATATTTTTGCAAGTAATGCATTACAGAAATATTATATTTTAATTATTTAGAAAATATATAGATTATTCATCAATTTTTACTAAACGGTTTCTGGTCGTTGGTCTCTAAGTAGAATATTCCGTATCTATTAAAACATAAAAAATATTTTAAAACTATCAATATATTATTTTCATATAAAATAAAAATAAATCTTACGGTTTTTTTGATTTTAGTCCCCCCATATTCAGTTGAACACTACCAGAACAGTTTTTATCATAAACTTCTTCAATACTTTGGCACTGTATTCCGGTAAAACCTCCACTTTCAATCGATTCCGCAAAATATTCGAAGGCTTTTGAGTGGGAGCACCATTCTTCTTCGCAGCCGCCCATTAAAATACCGCTGTTGGGATAAAAATCATTGTGTCCAATGGGAGGCTTTACAGAAATGTTTGTAGAAGTATGTATAATTTCAACATATTTAGCATCATTTTTGTTGATGCAATTAGGCGAATTTTCCCAGTGAGGCTTGGCAGGATCTAGACCTGAATATACAAATATTAATGTTATTTATATATGTACATATATGCATACGTATTTTTAATTTATTTAATAAACAATTTTATATGTGTTTGACCACCGACGACTACAAATGTGTGTATGACGATCCAATTCCTATGTTGCACTGTGAATCAGACAGCTGTCAATAATCACTCGTGTTTAAAGTAGAAAATATTAGTTTGCAACAACATATTTACGAAATGAATCGCTTAATAATCTGGAAGTTGATATTCATTTTTTAAAGAAAATCTTCTTGTTTGATGAGGCACATTCTCACTCATCTGGGTATGTTAATAAGCAAAATTATCGCATATGAGACAAGGAAAATCCTCATTTGATTAATGAGAGACCATTATATGCCCAAAAAGTCACTGTTTGGTGCGCATTGTGGTTAGGCGGCGTTATTGGGATTTGATTTTTTAAAAACATTAAAGTTCGGACTGTAACATTCAATGGTGAGCGCTATAGGCGTATGATAACCGATTATTTTTGACACTAAATTAAAGATATTCAATTTGGAAGAAATGTAGTTTCAATAATGCGGGGCAACTTGCCACAAATCGGATGCAACGTTGGATGTTTTACGTGAAAAGTTACTAGGTCGCATTATTTCATATTTTGGTGACGGCAACTGGCCGCCAAAATCATGCGATTTAACGCTATTTTATTATTTTTTATAATTAATGAAATACATAAAATTCGATTAATAAAAAAATCCGAAGAAAACAATAAATTTGTGTATTTTTTTAAAAGTTTTGAATCAGAAGTTGGATCACCATTTATGCAACTTTGGAATTAGTTTCATGTGAGTATTATCAAATGTTTTCACATAAATTCATGATCCCCACAGGTCAGCAATTCTGACCCGAGAATATTCAGCGCCTCAGGTTCTAAAAAAAGGCATTTGCGATTTTTTGTTTAGGAGGACAAATTCCTGAGAGGGCCTGCCCTTAAGCCGGTCCTGCGAGTTAACCAGTTATGGTTAGGCTGTAGTACGTTTGGGTTCAGTCTATACTTTTAGGGTTATAAAAAACATATATGTAATTGTGTCATTATTGTAGTTAAATATGATATAGTTATACGCAGTGGCGTAGCTAGGGTATGTGCCGCCCAGGGCAATCCTTAAAATTTTCGCCCCCACATGCATTTTTTGCAAGGTCATAAAATCAGCATTTCTTAAGATAATAAATTGGTTATTATTAGGCTCTTATTATTCGAGAATTTAAATATGTTTTAGTATATTTATGGTTAAGAACCACACTAGACGATCCCATCGCGAATATGCCACCCCCAAGCAAGTGCCGCCCGGGGCGGTCCACCCCCCCATAGCTACGCCACTGGTTATACGACATATAACTATAACAAAATTATATTCGATGGCAATTAGGGAGAATCGGACATTTAATATGATATTATCTTTATTGCCCCTAGAAAATAAAAATAAAATAATCTATAATACCTGTGAGATATTCTATCTTTCCACTTTTAGTATTTCGACAAGCGTATCCAGCAAGGTGTGCTCCCAGACTAAAACCGATTACGTGCATAGATTCAATAGAATAATTAGATGTTGCTAGCCAATCTATGAATTGTGCAACTGATTCACCGATTTTTGGCACTATCCTGCGACAAATTTCGTATGGTAGATGTGCAACTTCACCCCAATCAAGGAGTATTACATTTACGTCATATTTGTCTAGAAATGCTAAAACAATATTATAAAAAAACAACGTCTCTTCAATAGTAAAACGATGTGTCTCATACCATTTCTGATTAAAATATTGACTTTCGCCATAAAATTATCCTGAAAGCCATGAATTATAATTTTGGTTTTCTTGTTAATCGAAAAATATGAATTATTTAAGCTTTCTATGTCTCCATTAGTTATTATTTGACCCGTTTGTGGATTGTCCCTGAAAATTTATTACAAACATTTACAAATAATATAATGCATTTACTTAAAATTTAAATGACACATACACACATTTTTCAGTTAAAATATCATTAATATAATTTTTAATTTTTACCATTTAATTTTGACAAAATAACAAGATTTTTTAATTTATTTATTACATATCTGAACATTATTTATTATTATACATATCTCAATGCGCCATTATGGCATTCATATAAAATAATTCTATTCAACCGGTCATAGACACAGGGAATTTTTATTTCTTTTGACAGAAATTCTTGACTTCCTCGAAATTAAAAATTATTACAATATGTACAATGTGTCTAGTGTAAATTATTTACTTACACCGAAAATTTTCATTAATATAATTTACAATATTTTTAAAGCGAAATCTCATGAATTATATATGGATTTATAAAGTACAAAAAATTATTACATTTTTGAACATTATTTAAAAAATCTGTAATCAATATTTTGTCCTAATATCTTTAATAATTGTATTGAACTATATTCGTGTTTAAGCGATAACGATTGTTGTTTAATTATGTTTGTCTTTAAACAATAATTATTATTATACAGATTTGTAATTTATGTTATACTAATAAACTGATTAATATGATTTGTACCTTACTTTTTTATATTATTCACTAAATTTATCTAAACCATAAGAATATTTTATTGATAATATATTATTAATATTATATTATAAGTGCAAAAATATTCGATAAGAATTAGAGAATTAAATATCAATAATACATTAGACACTTACTTTGTGTATAAGTAATATGTTAATTTCCCTGGTTTCAGTTCATCGCAATTAACTTTAACCAAAAATAATATATTCAAGCACAGTAAAGTAATTACACATTTATAAGACATGTCTCTAATAACTGAAGAGCGGTACTAAATTTTTTATATAATAATAGGTTATCTTTTAACAACAGCAATAATCATAATAATAATCTAAAACACAAGATACTCAAAAGTTATTTTTATATGTAATATACTGTGTGCCATATTATATTAAATTATAATATAGTATTTTTATAATGCAAAAGTGAGTTTAAACTGATATCTTTAAAAAAAAAAAATGAAAATCTTTAAGACAAATAAAAATATCATAACTTTTATTTATTTTATTACACAAAATTATTGTTACTATGTCAATTGACGATAAAAGTAATAGATAATACGTATGGTTTTGATCACTAACTATATAAAACAAACATTAATATCACAATCTTGAGATTTGCTGATGGCGTAAAACTGTACATTACAGTTCATAAATAACATATTATAATAAATCACTTATATTCTTACTAAAGGAGAACATATTTGAGTTGTAATTATTATAATATTCACTTATCATATTTCACATGAATATATGAAAATATATTCATGTGTAATATGATAAGTTCTTTTTGATAATGAACATATATTAAGTAATGATAGCAAATATAATGACATTATTTATTTGATCAGTTAATAGATATTATATTACATTTTAATAAGTTTGGAAAGCGATATTTTCCAATACAAATGTGTAATAAATATTGTCAATACACTGAGATTTTTTAGAAGTACATAGTGCTGATCCATCCATAGACAAATAAAGTTAATTACATACTAATAAAAAAACCTGATACCCAGAAACCTTTAAATTTACATAATCGAACTATCAAAGTACAAACAATTGGTCCTTTTCTTCTTTTTTTGCTAGAAAAGTTGCAAAAGTGAAAATCTCTATAACAACAAAATATTTTTTAATGATTCTAAGCATTTAACAAAGAACAAAGTAAAATAGGCCAGTAGATTAAGAATGTATAAAATATCGATAAACAATTATTTTCAAGGGCATTGTGATAGAGATAATTCAAACTCATATAACTTAAAACTCAAATTGCCAAAAATATACTTTTTTTTTTAAGAATGCATGTGTCTGGTTTTTAGCGTTCGAAAGGTTTATTTTGTTAAGACAAAAATCGCGTGTGCGTTCGTGGGCGGCAGGCGTCTCCTAAGTGGGTTCACTCTGGATTCCGGACGTCGAGCTGGACCAGTGGACGCGAAGAGAGAAGCGGCGGATTCTGCGATCTTGACTGATCAGCCTCTTCTCGTATGAAGTCAAAGTTTAAGGGTTCTTGAATATCTTGAAACCTTGAAATCTATGTGTTTTGTGGATAAATCTGAATGCACGGATTATTCTCAAGCCGGCGTACATTTTAATCTTTTATGATTTATAGTGCGTACCTCAAGCCGTTATATGGTTTCATTTTAACATAGAAACCCATTTTTTAAACGAGTAAAACGCTTTGTCACAAATCATACTGGCCTTCTTTATGAGTTAATAAAAGATTAATTCGATAGACGAACCCGATTTATATTTTATTATAATATACAGATTTTATTATTCTTCAAATTTTTTTAATGAATAATGTTATAATAATTATCGGATATTCATACGAAGAGTATGATAACATTTATTGGTTCCCGAATTACTTTAAAAATATTTTTTTTAAGCGTAATGCATATTTTCTTTATAAATAGTATGCATACTGTATTAATTATCTTTATATTTTGACCTTTACAGGCAAATTCAAACGTATCATATAATGAAAAATATACAATAATAAGACTTCTTACCCAATAAAAATATATTATCACCGTGATAAAAAAACCCAACCATTGGAATATAATTTTAAACAACAAATCCAGTGGCGTAGCTATGGGGGGGGGGGCCGCCCCGGGCGGCATTTGCTTGGGGGTGGCATATTCGCGATGGGATCGTCTAGTGTGGTTCTTAACTCTGAATGCACTAAAACATATATAAATCCACGAATAAAAAGAGCTTAATAATAACCAATTTATTATTTTAAGTAATGCTGATTTTATGACCCTGTAAAAAATGTATGGGGGGAAGACGGCAATTTTAAGGATCGCCCTGGGCGGCACATACCCTAGCTACGCCACTGCTTAAATCATTTATATGTCTAATAAAAACACTGGTATTGAAATTTTTATTATGTATTTTAAATCAAAGGTAAACAAATTTTAGATTATATGCTAAAATTAATTTGAGTACAGGTAGAGCATTAAAAAAGAAAAATAATTTTATAAATGAATATTAAATAAATCACAAAAAATATGCACTATTTTTCCATAAATATATAAAATTGTAGGATAGATCAGTAATAAATTAGTACTATAGACTAGTGGTAAAAATCAGTAACTGATATCTAAAAAATCTGGCCTTGAGTTCCACATGGATCCCGGTGGGGCTCAATTTCTATTGTAGAGACATAAATAAAATATTTTTTACATAAAACGAATTGTTTTTGCATAACTGTTGAATAAATTAGCAAACATTGTCAGAACAGTGAACACCCCATTAATAACTCTAAAAAAATCCGAAGGTTTACCTTTATTTTATGAAATAAAATATTTATTTAAATGCAGATATCTATTTAAGTAATTCCCTGTTAGATAACACCCATACTTATAATTTTAGTCGATCGTCACAGATTAGTTTATTCTAGATTTTCCTAATCTCACAGTGGAATATAGTTATATATTGATAAATTATCTTAGTTAACATGCAATCCCAATATGAAATGAAATCATTAAGCTGTTTTTATAACCAAACTGATGATTCATGCAGTTTGTTATAAAATAGATAATGAAGTATGAAATAAGTAAGAGAGTATAAATAACATAATAGCACACTAAAAGTTAATTTTTATGTATCTTTTGTGCAATAATATATTAATGTTTATTTATATTTTAGTACATCTTTAATAATGCAATTATTTTACTGTAAAAAAAATTGTAACATCTTTACCATATTAAACCATATTTATATATTATTAATAAAAAATAAAACTTAATAATATAATTATACATTTATCTTAAAAAAATATTTAACTGAGACATCTATTGTAATCATAGGTAAGTTATTTTATATTATAGTTATAATAATCAGATATAATATTTTATAAAACAACATTAAAGCATAATCATATTAAACACAACGATTAAATATATTAAAATATTTATTGGTGTAACGATTAATGTCAAAAAATCACATGATTCTATAGGAATATCTTAATTAACTTAACGATATATTATTAAAATAAATAGTAAAATTGTACTTGATTATATAATAATTTTAAGTATAAGTTCACATGACTTGAAATTACAGGAGATAAATGAAAGCGTAATTCATGAGACAGTAGCGTAGCTAGGAGGGGAGGGGGCCGCCCCAGGTGGCACTTTCTTAGGGGCGGCATTTTCGCGATGAAAGGGGCGTTTGTGTAGTGTGGTTATCCACAAATAACTATGAGATAAATTAAATATGTGAAAGCAATAAACATAAGTGCAACAAATGCTGATTTTATGACCCGGCCGATCATAAAATGGCGTCCCTACAGATAAAAATATTTTTGGTCGGCTTAATTTGCCCAGTTTCTTAATATCGGTAAAAGTCACCAGATGCTCTCCATTGCTTGTTCGAGTCGAGCACGTGTTAAAATAATGAAATACCTGATCATTTCCAGATCCTTTTGCCCGACGAATTTTTTTTTTTGGCGGAGTAGTTTTAAGCAGAAATACGTCCGTTGATAACTTGGGAGTGAGCTTCGAGCAGGGATGGAGATTTTGTAAGCACATAGAAAATCTTGTCAAAGTTTGCGATCAGGCGTCGATGATGCTCGGCTTCATTATGCGGAGCGCGTGTCATTTTAATACACATGCATGCGATGTAAAAGTCGTCTTAAATAAAAATAGTGATTTATATAATTTTTCAGGTGCTGATTACTAGAAAAAATAAGAAAAATCAATCACGTACAGTTTCTTCACAAATCATAGTTCTAATTTTGACATTTAGTAGAATGAAAGTACAACAATTTTATGTACAAAAGATACGTATTTATGGTATATTAAATAATTGTTTTAGATAGGTTAACACTTAAAAAGAAAGTATGAATCAAAATCAAAACTAGTTGAAACTAGCCTAATTACAACAATATAACTAGTGAAAACTAGTTCACTAGCTTGTTGGCGCTTGTCTGTTTACCCATCCCCCACACATTTTCCCTTTCATCTCAGTGTCTCTCCGATACCTTCTTTCACCTACAGTGGCATAATGCTCTGAGCTTTGTGAAACTGCTTTTTAGTTACACAGTGTCACTTAGAAATGTACATTTTAGTAGAAATATATATCTACCAGTAAAAATATAAATTCACTGAAAAATACACATTCACTGTTACACGTATAATGCATGTCCAGAAAATGGAAAATAATATAAGCGCGGATTACTGGAAAAATAATGAATAAAATTTATCACCTACAGTTTATTCACAAATCATACTTCTAATTTTGACATGCAGTAGAATGAAAAGTACAGTGAAACGTTTTTTATGTACAGTACATACTATATTAAAAATATATTTATTGTGTGTTAACACTTAAAATCAGAATCAAAACTATTTGCCTTCAAACTAGTTAAAAGTAGCACAATTACAACAATACAACTAATGAAAACCAGCTTAAACAAGTTTACTAGCCTGTTGGCGCTTGTCTGTTTCCTCATCCCCTTTCATCTCAGTGTCTCTCTGGTCCCTTCGTCCACCTACACTGTGTATCTAGTACGCGTCATTTGTTTTTTAAACGACAATGGCTTCCCGAGGATCTCTTAACTCACCGGATTGTTTTTGCTATATTTGTAGCAATTATACTGTAAAACAACAACAAAGAATCATTTCAGATTTTGTGGAAAAGTATACTTTGCTTATTTTGGCATGAAGTTGGGAGATCAGGGCAGACCTTGTGCCCCCCATAAAGTTTGTTCGATTTGCGTGAAAGAACTGATGCAGTGGTTTCATAGTAAAAAGCAATCATTTCGCTTTAGTATACTAATGGCTTGGAAGGAGCCAAAAAATCACAGTGATGACATAGTGATGTTACAAAAACAACGATTAAATATATTAAAATATTTATTGGTGTAACAATTATTGTCAAAAAATCACATAATTCTATAGGAATATCTTACTTAACTTAACGAAATATTATTAAAATAAATAGTAAAATTGTACGTGATAATATAATATAATAATTTCATGCTTATTAGAGTTCCCAATCCGAATATTTTATATTCATTACTTATCTGTATGTGATAATTTAAAAATAAGTTAATAAATATTTATTAGAAAACAACTATTTTATTGGCCTGATTTTTAACAATCTTAGATTTAGATATTCTAATTAACAGTTGTTGGAAATACCAATCGTATGTCATTCCATTTTTTTTACTAATATTCGGCTATTGTCTTCGAGTATATAATTGTATTTTAATATTTGATAATAAGTAATTATATTTATTTTCTTTAAGTATCAGAAAATTTAAGAGATGCTGAAGAAATACGAAATTGTTATAAGCTTATCTAGCATATCCTGTATAGCTCAATAATTTAATACTAATAGGAATGCCTCTCCACGAGTTAAAACGCAATTTATAATATTTAATAACATTTAACCATAATAAAATGATCTAAGATATTCTAGAGTGTAGCTTATAAGGCAGAAGTTTTTAATATTTGCTATTATTTAATGCATTTAAATAGTTTCTGCATATGGATCAATATATTATATATGAAATAAAGTGCTCAATGAAATATGATAATATTAGTTTTAAATAGCCTTCTTAAAAAATATCATGATTAAAGACATTTATACTCTATTACAATAAGTCTATGTCTTTCCTATATATTGTTCATTACAGTTGCTATAACGAATATTTGGGAACTCTAGCGTTGATATTACAATTAAATCATATTTGGCCCTTTTCCTTGCATCATTTTAGAATTCCTGCTACTCGCTACTGAAGACGTTTCCGGTTTGGAGGTAGTAGTTTCTTCTTCGATGCTTTCTGTAGAGTTACCTCCTCCGAAGGTCAATCCCAATAGATTAGAAAAGAAAGCTATCCCTTCCTCGGCCGACTCGTTGACCACTTGAATGATTTGAGCTGCGTTTAAGTTAGTTGGGTTGATTTCGGAAGATCCGCTTCTGAAACAGAACCACAGCATTATCCAGTCTGTCAATCAAGCGTAAAGAAGTACAGAAGAAGGTTAAATACTTACGATTCTACTTGGGTCACGTTGTACTTGACAGCCTCCATGGCCATGCCATTTGGTCCGGAACGAAAGCATCCGAGTGGAAAGTCCAGCTGCGATTCTCCTAAAAGGGTCGGTTCAAGTTGAAGGCAACCGCGAAGACCGTCAGATGTTGGGGCCAATTCAGTTAATCTGGCACAGAGTTGTGCCACTCGGGACAGTAGATTGATACAGGTGGGTTCTGGGTCTGGTCCTTAAAAATCATTTTCTTGATAAGTTAATGCGTCCAATTATGGCAACGAAAGAGCCGTTTACGTACCTTTCAATACCTGACTGCGAAGTATGCTGTTACCGTATGACACATTAACCGCAAAGCCTTCTTCTTCGGGGATGTATTTCATTCGGACGCAACCTGAAAGTTAAAAGTTTAATAAAATGTTATTTTGTTCACGCTTCGTCTCTAAATAAAACATGAAACAAGAAAGCGTAGAAAAGCAAAGTAAAATATTTTGATTTTTTTGGCTATCGTATTGTTCTTGTGATATGATATAGAAACAATGGAGAAAGATTAATAATCGCTATCATTATTAAATTCTATTGTGTCTTTTCACGTACAAAATAATTGCATTCCAATTGTATATTAAATAAGCAAAAACATGCTATAAATTATGAAGACAATAAATCAAGTTTTATATGTTTGTGAATAATTGTCAATAATACATGAAGTAATATATTATAAAATAATGTAAAGAACAGATTTATTTTATTAGGTAATCTCAAAATTATTGTCGTTTTTTTAAATTAAACTTTTATCAGTCAGTCGTGCTTTGGCCGTTGAAACCTGAGTACGTCTCTTTGTATATCTGTGTTAATGCACATCTATACTTCGTTTCATTTAACAGAGTCACTTTGAGGCTTATCTCGTATTTAACAACGGTATTTCTTTGGTTCGCTTATGCCAAGCAAAGTTGTCATATACGTTCCAACTACTTCATCATTATTCTGACACTTGAAATTGTTATACGTAAATGATAACGATTGATAAATTAATTTTGATAGCTTATAACTTTCACTATTCAACATAAAAAATATATTAACACATCTAATTTCTTTAAATTTGTTTAAAATATAGAAAGGAGTAATGATAAGTATATTGAACATCCGCATCTTGTACTTTAGAGCAAATTAGTAGGGCGTACAGCCAAATTTGTCATTTCTTTTTCACTTATGAATAATGACGAAATAGACTTTGTTAAAAAAAACAGAACTATAGGTACTTGTTTAAAATGACGGCGCCACGCTCGAAAACCAATTGTTATGTACTCTCCGCTGCGTCATATTGCCGAGATTGACAATGGTTTGGCCCTAACGGCTACGAAAGCGGCCAACAAAATTTTGCTACATATGTACTGGTTGCGCTGGTCAGAACATTTAAAGCATTTATGTAAAGTAAATATTGTTGCTAATTTACATAATATGTACTCCTTTTAAGTAGATTCATCGCAGAGTTCACTGTTCTGAGCAATGATCGCTCGTACCTAACATGTTTTTTTTAAAACGTATTTATGTAGCAAAAAATTGTTGGCCGCTTTCCTAGTCGTTAGGGCCAAACCAGGAATGTAACGCAGCGGAGAATACGTAACCGTTGATTTTTTAGTGTGGCGCCGTCATTCTAGACTTCTGACTTAAGGCATTATAAACTAATTTAAATACGTACTTAATTGACGGTATTTAAATATGGAAATGTATGTAAACAACGAATATATTTACGTGCTCAACAGCAAAGGAATTCAGCCCAATCTAAGAACAGTTTTTATAAATCGCGGGGCAATTGTTAGATTATTTATGCAAACGCAAAAAAAAATAAAAATATTCATGACTTATGAGTTTACAAAGATTTTCTGTTAATGTAAGTGGTTCTTTGAAATAGGGAAGACGTTTTTGATATGCTAAATCACAACTTTTTAAAAGTCGGAACACCGTCTCAGTGCAGCCACTTCATGTTTTAACTTGAGTTCAAACTTTAATAAGTTATTATACTTCAGAACTTCACAGTGATTCGGTTACTATAGTGGGGCTACGCCACCGTCAGGGCTTCTTCCTTGGCCTGCAGAAATAACCCCAAATTTTTTTTAATGAAGATCACCATAGACTATATATTTTAGTTTTAAAAAAAATAGACTTCAAAATTTACTATGGCATATTAATTTATACAAAATTGCATGTTATATAAATTTCTTTAAAAAAAGCGCCAAATACAATAACAATATTTGTGAAATGGTAGGTAATGAATTTTTAATTATTGGATTTTATGTTATATTATTAACGTTCAAGTTTTAGTTTCATTTTCATAAATTAATGCCATAAAATCATTTTATTGAAAGAAAGCAACAAAAAGTTAGATATTTCGTGAGCCACAAAATATGTGAAGAATTGAAAAAAAAAACTAAAACTCATTGTGCTTTCCTTTCTATTTATGTGACACGAATTATATATATTTCTCTAAATTTACCGCAGTAAAATAATATTCAGACAAATATTTGTAGATCTGTTTTTATTAATTGTAAATATATAATAATAGTTTTTTGAGCTATAGCCTAGTCTTTTATATATTTGAACAGTCAATGTTATAAATTAAATTAAAATACTAAAAACTCAATTTAAAACTATTTTTTATATATAATAAATAAAAAAATCATTTACATTTAGATTGAAATGGAGGTGAAATGCGTTTTTTGTAATATACTTCTTAATAGTAAATCAAATAACATTATTAAAGGCTTGACATGAAATCTTGTAAGTGAGCTTTTTATATTAATAAATAATGTACAAATTAGGATATCACAATAAAGTGCTATGGAATCTAAAATTTAGTTCAGACTACATTAAACTTGATTAAATTATATCTTATATTAAAAAAAAAGTTTTGATTTACCTCTAATTCCATGCATACTTTAATTATTTTATTTTTTTAAGAGTTTTTTATTTTAATAATGATTTTCTAATCAAGCTTTGCACAATGTGTCATATATTAAAAAAAGATCTTTTGCATATATCACTTTTTGCAAATTGAAATGCTGTTATGACCTTAAAATAATAAATCGATAAAAAGAAATTGATTTGATATTTATGTAAATGATTTTTTCTATAGCTTTCCCTCGGTTCAAGAGTTACTATTAAAAGATGCATTTTTTTAAGTCAATACTTGACAAGAATCGGTTTTTAATGTCAAATTTACTCAATTACTTTTCGGTACAAATAAAGGTTAGTTTTAGACATGACATTTGATATTAATTTATTTATATGATAGAGGTTAAAATTAATGGAATGTTATTATTTTGATTGAATAAATATCCAGTGGTCATAACAATAATAAGATTTTATCGAACACATTATAAAACGATGGTTTTAAAAAAAATGTTTTTATTTGCAAAGGTTTGATATAAAATTTTTATGAGACTAGGGTTAATACAAAAATATACTCGGAAAAATGAAAAAAAATGGATATAGCGTTCCTCCATATAGCGTAGTTTTTGTGCTATATGGGGGAACCTCCCTTGACTTCATCACAATACAGTAAGAAAATATTTCTTTTTGTTTAGCTATGGTAAAAATTATGATATAATTAATGACATAGATGATCTAATTTATCTTTAATTGCCCGTTGAAATTTTATGTTTAGCGCAGAATTGATATTTTAAAATTGTTCCAATAAAAATTTAAAGCCCCTTCGGCTGTCAATAACAGCTTTTGCTACTTTATAAAAACAATATAAAAAAACATTTTTGGATTATCTAAAAATAAAAATAGTCCTAAATCGTTTTGCATTTTGCCGATTTCCATGCGTATTTTTTATTATCAGAGTGGATTCTTAGATCATCAAAGCAAAGATAAAGCCGCCGGCCGGTTATAATAATAAAAAAGCGTAAAAGATTTCAGTCATTCAAATACTTTCGATTTTCCGAAAAACTATGCATATTTTGAAATATCTGTTCCTTTTATTACTTAAAAAGTAAGGCGAGATCGAGTGTCAAAAATTTGTGAAGAATTTTTTGTCATTTCCAGACCTTTTAGTATGCATATTAAGCATGAGCCCGCCTTTAATTATGAAGCGTTTTAAAAAAAGCAGTATTTGTAAACCTTTAAAATATTTGTACATATTTAATTTTATATAATAAAAAATATTTTACATTTTTCCCGAAAAATTCTTGAGAAAATATTCTACGCATATCCAAAGAGTTTCTGGATCTTGAAGCTGGTTACATTTTCCAGATCATTAGATAACCGGAGTTGAGAAATGGGTATTGTACGGCAACGATTGCCGTAAAAGACAGTGGTTATCCAAAAATTAAGTTGAAGCTTGGGCTTACTGTAAAAAAAGTTATTTTGTGTATATGGTGAGATTGTAGAGGAATTTTGAATTACGAAACTCTTAAAACTGGTGGATTGTTTGTTCTAGAAAGTAAAAAAGGGCCTGCACTTGTCAACAGAAGTCGAATAGTTCTTCAACACGACAGTGCAAAATTTACTCTTGATAACATCAAGGTTTTATTTCATCCACCTTATTCTTCTGACCTTGCTCTTTTGAACTACTATTCATGCCTATTAATGTTGCAATCGTAATTCAGACGACGTGAAAAGCGGGCTATTGGAACATTTTTTATCAATAATTCCAACATTTTAATGAAATTAAAAAAAGCCAAGAGGTGAGAAAGGGCTTATATTTTTAAAAGAAGATTACATTTTTAAGCATTTAAATAATGTTCTTTCTTGTTTCATTAAGAAAACGACGTTTATTTAGGGATTATCTAATTTATTTAAATCTTTCGCTGTAACATGATAGGCGTAAGCCCAATGCGTTACAACGAGGTAAATCTGTACCAACTGAATAAGTCAATGAGATATAATGAATACCTACAAATAAGTATTAACTACCTGACCGGAGATTTAGGAATCGGTGACGACTATATTATTAATTATAAATTATTATATGTAATACAATTCATAACCAATAGATGTCACTGCAGCTAAGACCTGTTTTTTTATTATTATAAAAAACGCATTTTTTATTAACAAAAATTCGAGTGCCGCTGCCGGGGTTCGAACCCGCAACTTCTGAGTTACTAGTCTGAGACGTTACGGACTAAAGATGGAAACTATACAGAACCTTTCCAATTGAATTTGCACATGCTTAATTGCTTTCATTTCGTATTACGATATTTATATATTAATTTACTACTTTTTTACAGAAAACATGTTTGTTATAACTACTTAGCACACGATTGCAAACAATTTAAAAATTTGTCTTATAGTAAAAACATTGGGCTTTGTATAGTAAATGCGCATTTCTGTCACTTATACTCATAAACACACTGACACAAATAATTTTTCTCATCAGATTTCCTGTTTTACATAAATAAGAGAATTGGTTTTGTTTATAAGCAGTTGTGTCAGTTTATATATTAGAGGGTCAGTACACGTTTATTACCTGGTCCTCCCAAATCGACGAACGTCAGATTAAAATCGACGCAGCATATGCATGATGGTCCATCGCATAGGCAATTCCTCTGGCCTCCAGTAGTATCCTCGTCTTCTTCAGCTCTGACCTCGGCGCCTTTGCCCGAAAGACTCCACTCCAACAAATCTAAGAAAAGGAAAGCACAGTGAAAGTGAGGCAGGTTCAATACGTTTATTTTCTTCTCTGCCATGCTTAAGATTTAGGATGACGATTGACGCTTTACTCGATGATTCACCTCATGCTGAATTTGCATGGGTGGAATCGCAGAAGCGAAACTTTCTTCGGGTCATTGTCAGAATGAGGTCTGTTCCACTTCCTGAACAGCGTGACACTCGATCTAAACTGAGAAAGTCAACTGTGCGCACGCTCAATTTTTTAGACATAATTCACTCAATTATCACTGAGAGTGTAACTATTGCGCTGGCAAGTATTTCACTATTTTTTTGGTAATATATTGATATGAAGGCTTACTCAAAAACTAATTTTAAGTTAAATTAAAAAAATTAAGGTTGAATTCTTATGCTTGAGTAAATATTTTTGCAGCTTAAAACTAGTTTAAAATATGGTATGATGTATCTATCTATCTCAAAACTACTTTAAAGCACTGCATGTAAATAATAAACAATACGTTCTAGAGAAAAAATATTGATTGAATTGGTATCTTTCTATTGTAATATATAGCAAATTTAAATCGATACATTGTAAACATAAACTAATATAAAAGTGCTTACAAACAATGCATTGATCCGAATTAAAAAAAATAATTAATCGACTAAAATTTAAATTGCTTAAACAAAATAAATAACGTACTGACTAATTTTATAAAATACAACAATATTACTTAACCATCAGTTTTTTCTTTAAAAATATAATATTTTTAAATATATTTGTAAGGTATTTCAGATTATAATTAATTAGGAATTTTGAATCAATATATAAAAAAATATATAAATAATTTTTCATATGGGTTTAGATAATTACGACACTGTTAAATTAATTTAGTAAAATAGGCAAAAAATATTTTAGGTTTTTAAATATTTATATATGATTTCAACATTATTTACTAGTCATGCATTATAAAACATATGATTATAACCTGCATGTTCGATTTTTTTGATTGACAGCTGTCATTATTTAACACATACCTTCCTCTGCATAAACTAGTGTAACCCAAAAAAACAATCACCACAAGTTGAAGTAACACCCAACAAATATTATAAACACGCGTATTATGTTTTTTTGATACCGTTATTTTAAACAAGTGATATAATAATAAATAAAATAACATTTGAATGTATAAATATTTTCCGAGAACTTTATTTAAAAATATATTTTGATTGTCTTTGACTTACCCATAATGCTAGCAGTCTTAGACTGTGCCACCAGACAGCTGATCATCACCACCGAGACTAGTAACAGCCTCCAGACCAACATGGCGATGACGGTTGTGTCAGATGCTAACTGCGACCCGTCTCCAGCTAGACTATCGCCAATAGGCTATTGTTTGTCAGGCTTTCCGATTAGAAAGTTTCAGCGGGGCTCGAAAGAAAGAGGTGTCACAGCAGCACACACAGCCTTTGTCCAACAAACGAGACGTCGGTCATGGATGCTGCGGCCGGCGGATCTCGGCTCTGGGCTCGTACGACACCGACAATTTGCTCCGGTATGGTATAGCGAGAGCACCATTCGACTCAGCGATGGCCAACTACGGTTTGTGGGATGCTTTTATAATATTGTTCATAATGGATGTCCTAGAGTTGAGGAAACATTTATTAGCATCGATTTGCAGGCAAGAGTAAATTTTCATCGATACTCATTAGAATCGATAGAAATCGCTTTTCATTGGTTCTTGTTAGTTATTTTTCATTGGTTAGGTGAAGGTTGAAGGGAACTGAATTGAAATGAAAAACAATCGTTTAGTTAAATTATGGTACAAGATAATGTACCAATACACATCCAAATGCTGTGTTATTGTTATTTCACTAGAGAAATTGACTGTGTTAGATCTTATATTATAACGCTTTCTGGATTTTTTGTAATTAGAGACGTTAGTTTTATAATAATAATAATAATAACACTCAGAAAAACAATCATTCATAAGGTTTTATTATTATATAAAACAGTATCGTATCCGTTAACAAATAATTAATTAACTTAAAACATACCTAAACCAACTAAAAATATTGTTATTAAAAGTAAAATTTTATACACTAAAAGTTTGTGCTCAACACTAGTAAACATAGTAGTGATTCTGTTGAACATAAAATGTATAAGTAAATCTAGATATAAATAAAAATGCTAATTTTATAGATATTAAAGATAGTATTCCATAAAATATGATGATAAGCTATTGTAAATACATCTCTTAACATACAGAATTTATGCTTTGCGATATGGTAGTCTCTCTCTGATGACCGCAACATCAGATTCTAGGGCGTAGACTTGATATCAGTCTCAGTATCAGACTAGTAACTCTGAGGTTGCGGGTTCGAACCCCGGTAGCGGTATTCAGAAGGCATTGAAAATTTTTTAATGTAAAAAAATCTGAGAGGCAAAGCAAATTTTTGATTTATCCTGAAAATTATATTAAGATAAGTGTTTAACTTCACCCTTCGATACGAAGACTAGGATTTTCTGGATTATTTTTGTGTGCGACCTTGAACCTCGTAGAAAGGCCGTCTTATCGGGCTTGAAAGACCAGTGAAACATTTTGGTTGCTGTTTTAATAATTTATTTCGTCATTATAAATGTTTTAATCATAAAAAAATCCCGCAGACGTCAGTGGTATATAAAAATATAAAAGCTCCCGCTTGCGTTGGTCCAAGCATCTTGGCCATAACAGACATTTTACCGGGCATGTTGCAAATAAGCAAGAACAACAGGATAAGAAACGCACTAATAATTATTTGCCATGAGCTTAAGCTTTTAAACCTGAATACAGAGATAATTCTAAATATATAAACTGATCTTTTAATTGTATTCAATTGCTTTAAACAATTTTTTTTGCCGATTCGTGTTAATAAAATAAATTATAATCTCAATCGTTAATATATTGCTACAAGTTTGTGACGTGACTAAAGAATTTCAGTTAAAATTGAAGCATTTCTAATTACCATTTACTTAGTTTATTTATATAAATTGTTTTCGATTTATTTATTGTGTTTAAAATATTAAAAAAAACAATACGTATGTATATACTATGTATAAATTACATATAGGTACATAACATACATATGTATGTACATATACATCACATATAAATAACACGAATAACTTTCGATTTTTACACATACATAAATCAATTGACTCGTAAAATTTTCCTTTTGATCGTTTTAGCGAATTCGCAGAACGTTTATCAGTTTTTTTTAGCATTAGATGACCTGAATTATTCTGCAGTATTGATTCAATAAATTCTTACTACTTCTTTTTTGTGAGTCATGATATAAATAGCTGCTTAACCCAAATTTTTATTATACATACATTACTTGGCAGTTATGATCGTACACGAAACATATTTTATTTAGTTTTTTATGCAAGTGCATTTCTTAATAAAATAAAGAAGTTTATATGTGCATATAAGAGTATGTGATGTCTAGAATTGATGGCTTATGTACTTCAAAAATGTAGAGCAAATTGTCTATAATACTAGTATGTATTTTATAACAAACTAATTTTGCAATTGTACCAGAGTTAAGCGAGGTGATTATAACATATATATTACAAGCATATGGATTATTTTCATATTGAAACATGTCTAAGTTTTAGAATACATATAATTAAATACATACAAAAGCAAAAATGATAATCAGACACTTTTACATAAATTAACAAAAATAAATGTAGTATTATTATAAAAAAAACTTGATTAGTATCGCGGATAATTGTTGTTTGATGCGTAAAGATTGAGACGTGTTGTCCATGAATGCGTCCGTAGGGTGCAGGCGTTTCCAAAATGGTTTCCCTCTGGATTCCGGACGTACTTTGTTACTTAAGCCGTTAATAAATTTCTCATGGTTTCCCATTTCAACGAAGAAACATTTTTTTTCAAATATTTAAAATACTCTCAAAAGTGTCCTGAAATAAATAATATGTTGTGGTTTATTATACCGACACATTTTACTTTAAACGTATATAATATATGAGCACGTGTGCCAATTGTTGGCGCGTCATGCCATTCTGCAGTAAAAGGCGTCCTCCTCTTGCACTTCCTTGTGAAGTTCGATTCAAGTTTGCATTCTGCATTCCTACCTGTAAATAATACGTACTTAAGTAAGCTTGCTTCAAATAATGTCGGTGAAAGGGTATTAAGCACCAGTTGTTTTTTAAACATAAGGGCCATAATTGGGTGTATCAAACGTTCGTTTTCACACTTTCTGAACCGTTAATTGAGAGGAAATTTTGTGGTTAAAAGGTTGAACGTTTGGCGCGCGTGAGAGTCGAGTTGGAAATGAGCGTGAAAACTTTCACGGGTTTTGGTTTCTGCATTGTTTCGGAGCGAATTGCAGTTGATACGCGTTCTGAATGCATCGCATCCTTAACCCGACCGCCATTAGTCAATAGTAGGTCGAACGTGTCGTTCGATAAACAGCCGCGATGTGTTATTGTGTTGCCAGGTGATGGTCATAAATAATAAAAACAGTTTTCTATATTTATTACCCATGGAAGGTACTATAATTTTTCATTGTACATTAAATTAAAACATATCATCTGTATCGTATTTTTTATAAACTGCTACAATATTGCTGTATTTTTTTATTAAAAACAGACTGTTTAAAATCAGCACGATGCTGCGGGAGAATATTGTTGTTGTGTTTTATAAAAACATACATATATATGGTATATAATATAATGGTGCGACTATTTCAAGAGATACGTGAATTTAAATAAATATTTGTTCCATAAAATAAATTGTTTGTGCGTTATAATAATAATAAATAGGTAATAAATAAATAAGGTGTAGCCAAAGAACGAAGTTAAGCAATATTGGGCCTGGTCAGTACTTGGATGGGTGAACACTTCGTGACATACCGGATGTCGTTGGCCATAACACTACAAATTATTTAACCATTTATGTAAGGTAAATATTTTCAGTTTATATTATCCTAATTTTAAATAGATTCATTGCAGAGTTATTCATGGGGTGTTCACTGTTTCGACCTATGATCGGTCGCTGCCGCTAACCTAACCTAACCTAACATGTCCAACAGTTAAACGGAAAATTTACTATAGTTAATAATTATTTTATTTCATTAATTTACAATATATCTGCCAATCTCTCGGTATCAGTTACACGACCAGATATATATATATACGATATATTGTGTATGTAAATATTGCGGTTAAAATTAGTGGTATATGATATATCACTGTTTTTAACGGCAATATTATTCATACACTTTGCAGGAGAATAATATTTGGACCCTAAAATTAACATTAAAAGCATTGGTAATTTTTTTAATTTACCAATGATTATAATTGCAGTTTTCTGTTAGAATATAAAAGAATAATTACTGTGATATAATATAAAAAAATAATTACATTCTTTGAACGTCAATTACAAAAGCGAAACTGATCATAAGTTGGATAATTAATTATATGGCAAATCTTTAATGCACATATTATTCGTTTTAGGTTTCATTATGTTTTTATTAATTCACGTATATTTTTATAAAATGCTTACAATAAATGCGCATTTTATTTGATATATTTCTCATTGAACTTTTTTGCTTTAAAAAACGCATACATTTAAGGATATCTTCGGATTTTTATAATAATCAAAATTTTAATGTTTTTCACTAATTATGAAAAATAATATTAAGTAAATGGTCGCCTCTGGATCTTTTGCAACAGCCGATCCTTTCGATTTTCAATGAATTTTTCGTACATTTTGGGTGGTATCTCAGCTATAACTTGGCGGATGTTGGTTTTTAGGTGCTAAACCGTTTCGGGTATGTCGGCGTAGACACGACTTTTAGTGTCTTTCACATCAATATCTTTAATTTCGTGCCAAAAATAATCGGTTATAATGTACATATAGCGCTCATCATGTGCGGATGAAAGTCATGTTGTTTGTCTACTAGCTTTTATTAATAGTGATTATAGATTCTAGTATAGTTCACTTTTGACGCACTTTGCTTATTCGCCTTATCTTTGACACACTTCGCCTCCGAAGTGTCCTTAAAACAAATAAATAGTAAAAATTATATTAAAATAAACCCTTAAATTGCGAAGGAATACAGATTAGTAGACTTTTGCACAGTAGTGCATATATCTGCAAATAAAATTGTAAAATAAAAATATTTTTAATTTTGTTTTTATCAATGTAAAATAAGTTTTCCTTTTAGACAAATACAAAGGTTAATCTTAGATTAAAGCATTTCCTAAATTATACTTTTTTTGGAATTCTATTTCATGAGTTTTCATTAAATTTAATACATACGAAGTAATATATGTGTATTCAAAATAAAAATACTATGACAAGTTTATTATTGATTATATATATTTGTATAATTTCTAACCGTGTAAGAATTTAAAGAATGTGAGCTATTTTATTTTTACCGTTTCATTCGTAGACTCAATGACACTTTTGTTATGAGTGACAGTTTAAAATTCTTATCTAAATAGAAAATATATTCGATTTTATATTAGAATATTAGTCCGACTATTCCTTCATATTTGTAGTTTTTATATTATATTTATAAAAAAGTTGATGAAAAAAATATTATCGTATATTTATGCTATTTATAACATGCATGAATTAACAACTAAAGACTGATAAAAAGAGAGTCACATAAAAAATAATGATAAGAAACACTTTTTAATTGCCGAAATTCCAGAAATTACTCATGTTTCTGAGTGAATATAATGCAGATTTGGACTTTCTGAATAGCTGGTATTGTTTTTTTTATCATTAAAATAATAAAATATTTTTAATTTTATGTCAATATAAAGTAATATTTTTTGAACATACCGAGTTGTAGTTGCTATGTCACATTGTTGACTTAAATGAGTCTTTTCGGCAGTAGAAATAGTTAAAACGAACATTTGAATGCTATTTTATGTTTTGATTTAATTTCTTGTTAGTTTTTGTTGTTAACATGAAAAGTGTATGTATGAAACTATTTTCATTATTTAAACTAACGTTTACTATTTATTATTCGGTTAGTTAAAAATAACGAATATTTGAAAACTCTAATGGCAGAAGTAGTGCGTCTATTTTAGATTTAAAAGCGACTCTTCCAATATTTTATTGTTTAAATTATAATTAGAAATAAATAATTTAATAACTATTTAAAATATTTTTATTTACATTAACATTTGAAATTGTCGTCATATTTTGGTTACTGGATATATTTTCTATAAGCAATATGGTATAATAATCTATAGAACCCAAAAAAAAGAAACTTATTAATCTGTAGAAAAATGCGAGCGAATGACTGCTCATTCGATCGAGAGCGGTACTCACGGGTCGTTTTGGTCGTTTCTCGAGAAAAATATTTATATTGAAATTTTCGAGAGTCATTGATAATATTATATGTTCTGAAAATTATAAAAATATATACTATTTATATATTTTCATTAAAAGCTTAGACGAAGCATCTTTCAGTTGTAAATTTACTGTACTTTTTCTAGATTTTTAGTTAGAACTTGATATTATTGCAAAATAAGCATTCTCAAATTTTAATTTTAAAATAATAGATCTGCAAAGAAAACAGATTTTAAACATCTTAGATCTATTTTTTTATATCCAGTCTTCATTCTTAGAGTAACTAGATATATTTATTTAACATTTATTTTGCTATTTTATATATTTTTTTTGCAATCAAACCTTGTTGTTAGAAAAAGTTCGATTCACGTGTTGTGTTAATTTATTTAATTACTCTTCTATTTAAGCTATTAAATCATAAAAAAATCGAGTTGTAATAAAGCGTTTTAATCGTGTAAGGTAAATTGTGTTTCTTCGTTATCAGAAAGAATTAAAATATCTGTCACTTTGAAAAAAAATAACGCGTGTAAAAAAATACTCTACACTGAAAAAATCTACCATGAAGGAGGGCATGAATATAGACACCGTTTGAAGAATAGAATTTGAAGAAGAAACTTATTCTACTGGTATTCACACTTGAACTATGGCATCTAAACATCGATTCAATTTCAGAACTGCGGAAAATCGCAAAAGCCGCCGCTTCTCTCTTCGCATCTATTGGTCTAGCGCACCGTCTGCAGCCTACATACGCACCCATGGACAACACTCTACAATTGTTGCGTAACGGACTAAGGTCAGGACATATTATTTATTGTATATACTTCAAACATAGTTTTCATGTTAAAAGAGTTCCACGTAAAAATAAAATATTTTATTATATTAAAAAAAAATAATTAATAATTCTTGAGATGAAGTTCTATGTGTTGGGCTATATCTGACGCAATCAAAATATATTGTGTCAGAGTCAGCGCGTTTGCGTTATTTCCCATTTATTTTTTTATCTTAAAAGTAAATTGTTAGTTAAGTTAGCTTTCTATCGAATTTTTAATGGATACAATGCTGCATAAATATTGAATATGTGATTTAAAACGGTGTATTTATATTGTCAAATACGTTTAAGAAATGCAAATGATTTTCTCTTTAATATATGTAAAATATATAATACGTTACAAGTTAATATGCTAAACTGCTTGTTATGCAATATATTATATTCCAAAGACTATGATTTTTATGCCTTGCCGAAGAAACACTTAACATATTATTCTATCAGGATTGAACGTATAATAATATATGCAAGATATTCTCTAAAGATAAATATCAATCAATGCATTTTTAATTTGAATAAGTAGGAAGTAGCAGATACCGTTTTTGTACCCATCCTGTACATATATACATATAATATCAAGGTGATGTTTTTCACGGCGAAGAATGAGTTGTGTGACCGGCTCGATGGAACGTTGACCTCAAATAAGGCCAGTGTGCCAAGACAGATTGAAAACTTGGTCTAATGAATCGATCCTTAAACTATTTCAATAGTAAAATCCAGCCAGACCCTTCGACCATTGGTCTAAAAATAATTTGTAGTCAATTACAAAGCGGATTTTGACTTTCGTGAAACAACATAACACCTCTCTTTTTAACGTCGCTTTCACTCGTATACACAAACACTCACACATGAACCATTTGTTTAACCGACATACATATATTTTAGTTCCGGAAATTTCTTTATGATCAATGTTTGCTGTTAATAGTTCGCGAAATATTCACACGCCCAGTTCGCACCAGTCGCGGTTTTTATTGTTTTAAATTACAATAAATGCTCTATAACACCGGCGGTAACCACTACTACTGCTTCTTCTACTACCAGCCGACGCGAAGATCTTCGTCGTCCCTTTCCACCTCGACATTAGACCGTCTGCTTTCTTCTTCTGACGGATCCGACGTCGGTGAAGAAGTTCACCGTCGGCGCACTCGACTGTCAGACACTATCCGCGAGTGACCGATCATCATCATTTCTACTGAGTGATTATTATCATACAGACTGAATATTTTTGGAAAAGCGATAACCAGAAAATAATCTGCAAAGGGTTTAACAGAGATAACGCGC
Organism: Plectrocnemia conspersa; assembly: GCF_051122295.1. Lineage (NCBI taxonomy): Eukaryota > Metazoa > Arthropoda > Insecta > Trichoptera > Polycentropodidae > Plectrocnemia > Plectrocnemia conspersa. Next base: position 25,315,781 of record NW_028277165.1, read on the forward strand.
ACTCGCACGTTAACGAGGTTTGTTGTCTGCTTTACCGCTCGTTGATATCACTTTAACCTTCGTCACGATAATCATAATAATATTGCACAATTTTAAAATATTTTTTATATTAAAAGTATGCAGCTTTTTATTATTAATTTAATTTATTAATATATTTTGGTTCAGTATTTTTGTGAATATAAATTAATATTTTTAATTGCCTCTTAAATATTATCATTGAAGTAGCTGAGATTTAGTTTGGATCAATATCATTATCAAATAATTACATTAATCGTAGATATTATATTTATTATCAGGCTACTTTTAAATGCCCAAAGTAACGTGTTATTTATATTTAAGTTAAATTATAATATATAGTATATAGCTTAATTTTTTTAACGATAAAGACTTTAATATATATTCTCATTACTATGAGATATAGTTTTTTAAAATTTATGTTTTAAAATTTTGGTTTTAATCTTTTTTTAACCTGATTGTTACTCTAGAGATAAATCGGTATATACAAATCTTGTTAGTAGTTTAATGAAAAAAAGTTTCAGCTGTCAACATTTGTAAGCAAAACTAAAGTAAATCAAAACCTGATTTGGATTTTCCTTGATTTCATATTCTTGCATAAGAAATATTGCTCATAGTCATGGGGAATTCACTGAAAAGAGATTTAATAAATCGATTAACATTGTATCATATATATTTATATATTTACAAAAGCTAGACGGCAATAAAAATATTATATAAATAATTTTTACTCAATGGGTGTTATTAATTTATAATTGTCTAACTAAGTCTAACTCCATTGATTTTATATTGTCAAGTTTACAGGAAAGGCAAAAAATTGCGTCGTTTATTTATATTTATTATATTTATATCGCTTTTTTTGTAAAAAAATACATTTATTTTATATATATTTTTTGTAACATATAGTCTAATTTTTTAATAGTTATTAGCTTAGTATATATATTTAACTGTTCATGGTTTGTATTTATAGAAAAACAGTTTGCAAATGGATTTTTTTATCCGTTCATTCAAGTATTGTATATTATGCTAGATCAGTGTTGCTTTCAATGACAATTTAATTGTCATGTGAGATTTTTATAGCACGTATAAGAATAGTGATAAATCAGAATTTTGTTCACTAAAAGTGGAATTTGCTAATTTAAATTCAATTAAAGAACAATTAATTGTAAGTGTCAGTTTTTTTAACCTTAGCTTATCCACTTTCTATTCAGATCACGCACTCACATGGTCCCTCAGTTTTTATTTTAAATACATTCCAGAACGTCGATTTGTTTATGGTATGAGTAGCGCATATTTACGTGCCTCCAAGGAGGGAAAGTGTATTGGTATTACGGCGCACCTTTCAGAAATAGAGGCCGACAATTAACGGATCATTAACATTGTTTTCTGTAAAAGAAACAACTTATACTCAAAGCTTTGGCTTTGTAATAAAAAATATATTGAATTGAGTATATGTATCATTATACATTATCTGTTTTATTATTTAATAGCATTATTTATTTGTTTATAATATATAATTGAATTGCTTAACTTTACAACGAGGTATGATTTCATATAATGATATGTATATTAAATTAATTTATACAGCACACGATTTTTTCGGTTATTTGCTATTATTTTATTTCGGTATCATCTTTCCAATGCTTTCTGCAGGTAATTGATTTGAAAAAAGTTGTGTAGGCCACGTGTTCACGGCGCAGTAGTTGCCATAATGGAACGCTCTGTAGGTCACGGTCGATGCTTTCTTCACGGAATCGTTGCGCCAGAAGTTGTTAATCTTTTTGTAATAACGGACCGCGCGCGCTCACCGAGCACGTGCCCTCGAGCACACACTGTTGGCTTTAATTTAATTTCATACGTGATTTGGGACTCAACACCGTAAAAACAAAGGTGCTCAAAATGCGTGAAATATATCTGGGAAATATAGCTTCAGTTGGTTCCCTTCTCATATCTTAGTTATATATTTTATAATGACTTATATCTTAAGATACATTATATAAAACAAAGCTGTGTTTATTAATAGTAGGTTGATACAACAACACTTTGAATCCAGTCGTTCCAAAACTCGAATATCGAGCTGAACTCTGGATTTCAGTGGTTGTAAAGGGGAAGCGGCGGCTTTCCGAGTCCTTAGTTTTATATCCGCTTAATGCGAGTTTGGATATAAGGCGAAAGTTCCCGACAGAAATACACTGGTTGAGATAGGGGAGGTGTTTTTCGCTTCATACTCTCGACACTTAAAGTGTACAGGGTAGAAACAGATTTGTTGTCGTCTGTTACTTTTTATAATAATAGTTTTGCAGTTGGAGATTTAGCAACGCTGTCCGTATTGCCACATTCCATCAACTATCAATACAATATAGCATTCCTTTATATTTATAAAGACACTGACCATGCTTTTTTAATGTAATCCATCCAAATCTCCGATCGTCATGTGCGTCAGCAAAGCAAAAACTTGTTAGAAAATACATACAAAACAAATTGCAATCTATTATCAAATTCTCACTGACATAAACAATCGCTTATTATGTAGTCCTACGCTTTTCTCCTACGCTTTTATTTGCCATGGGAAATAGATTTTAAGCAATCCCATGGAGAATAAAAATATTAAAAATGTGAAACAATGCTTCAAAATAGCAGTCTAGAATCAGATATATTGTAAAGTGCATAAAGCCTTAATTTTATATTATAAAAACCAAGGTTTAATATATGTATCACACAAACATATGCATATGTCTGTTATTTGGATTTGATTCTACTATTTCATTGTGTTTTCGTTATTTTCTTCCAATATTTATATTATTATAAAGTTCTTTTACACCTCTGAATTTTACATATTTTTTAAAATGCATTTTTTCTTGCATTCACCTACTTTTTTTTTCGATGACTTTCAGCCACAAGTTTTAGTGTCCTTGAACAGTGGTGCGCAATTTTTGTTTCGACCCCCAATTTTGTTTAAAATTTTGTCACGACTCATGGAAAGACGGTTTTTAATTATCAATGTAATTAAAGTGAAATAATTTGCGAGAATTTTGATTATGCTTCTGGTCTGTTAAAAAGCTTAATATTACACACAATAGTTTTATTTATGCATGTAGAATAAATATTTTTTTATTGTAATATACTTTTAAAAAACTTTAATTATACGAAAACGCTTGCAAAGAACTCAATGTATTTTATGTAAACCGTAAATTATACTATATACCCATCACACGTCATTTTTTTCACGTGTTGTTTGTCCACTAAGAGACTGAGAGAGTACGTGATCTGTGTCACGTCACTTGGCACTCAATCTGGCAGCTATTGCCTCTGCTACCGTCACATAAATAAATATAGTTTTTGATGGAACATGATTATTGTTGAATAAAAGCCTTATAGTTTTTTCCAATAAATTAATTTTAATATTGTGATCCTAAAAATTAAAAAGCCGTGATCGCGTCCCTTATTCCTGCATGTCGCAGCCAGGACATCAGCGTTCAAAAACGCTTCTATAGCATGAGACATCTAGCTTAGGACATCCAAATACCCGGTTCTCGGGTATTTTCTCATCAATTAACCGGGTACCAGGTTCGGCTCCTATTTTTTTTACATATAAGACTTTTAATATATTTTTGTAATTCCAAAGTAAAATTTATTAAGAATGTATTTCTTCTTTGTTTTATATTTCGTAGAGCTTCAAATTTTTATAGAAAAATTGTTAGCAAACAATACCGTTGAAGTAGATTTAATAGATATCAAGCAATTAAAAAACTTTTCTAGAATCGGACTTCGTTTACCAATAGACCAGAAATATAAAATGTTTTGGTAGTTCCCATGAATCCATTTTCTCTGCTTTTGTAGTATTCGTAACCAAAATAATGGTATTTTTCATTTCTATGTAAGAACATGTTATGGGTAAAGAACCCATAACTTTTTCTGAATTAATTTCCATTAATTCAGTGTCAATAACATTATCTTGTGAATGTAGTCACTTCATAATACTAATTGCATATTATATAACAATATATTTATTACTATATAGCTGGATAGAATCGAACATCGTTTTTTGAAGCGGAATATCAGATGAAACTGATGTAGTTGTTATAAAGTTGTATCTAAGAATAATTTAATTTTAGTCATAGTATATACATTTTCAAGTCCAAAGTCAAAATTAAATTTTGTAGTGAAACTAAAGTAAGATAATAAAAATGATGGCAAAAATATTCTAGAACCACTCTTGTTTCGCCTATTGTCCGTTAAGTGCAACAATTTTAATATACGAATTTGCTTATTGTAAAAACACGTGAAATGACTCACCCGTCCCAATATATTGTTATGTCATTAACGACTAGTATAATGGTTGGAGAAACCTGGCAAGTTAACATCGTTTGAAATAAAAAATTAACATTTAAAAAAGCAAAATGTCATTAACGACTAGTTAAGAATCGATATTAAAAAGGGCGTTTTTTACAAATAATATTGATAGAAATGTTTCTTACTTTATATTTTATGTTTTTTTTTAAATTTTTAGCAAATCTATAGATCAAATACTTTTCTTAGGGATATCTTTAAATTAAAATACAAAAAACTATAAATAGCAAATAAAGACGATTTATAATATATAATTCATTAAAATATTCATTTTTATAAAATTATTATAAAAACAGCTAGACACGAGTAGAACGCTTTGAAGTTAGTTACGAGTGAAATAATAAATATTTTAATAATGCATAATATAAAAATAATAATTTATTTTTCTAAATATAGTAAATATACTTTTTGATGATTCTATAAAATACAGCAATATTCTGTAGAATTAAATTATGTTTTAACTTTGTTTAATTTATTTATCAAGTATTTTATTAAATTTAAAAAAAATTGAAAGCCTTATTAAATTAGTAATTAGAGTACTAAAAATAAATATTTATTAGCTAAAAAAACTGATTCATACGTTCTAAAAAGCTTTACAATATTTACACGAACGGATAAGGTTCTCTTTCATTAGTCACTGGAATATCCAAATGATTTAGAAAGTTTTTGGATGGAAATTGCCCTGACGCATAAGTCAGTTTCTCCACGCACACACAATCAATAAACAACGTGCTCATTTTCTCTCAAACATGTGTATAATAAATATTTTTTTTTTGCAGAAGGGTCTAAAGAAGTATTTTCAGAATGCGGCTCTCAACCGTAATCGAGCTTTTGCTCATATTTCTTCTGATAGCCTTCGCGGCTTCTAGAGTCATAGGTAATGTAATAAATAATTATTTTTTAAGAGTATAAATTTATAGATTATGATTTTATTAGAACCTAATGATGTGGAAGAATCAAGGAAAATATCTACAAAAAAAGACCAGAGACAAGAGAGCGCAATAAATAAATATTGTAACTGTACTGAAGACATGTGTAATTGTTGCAGAGACTTCCAAGTGCCGCTGGTTAATTTGAACGGTCCAGGTAATACTAATTGATATGTTATAATATGTTTTTATATAATTTAATTAATGTTTAATGAATATTTCAGCATGCGCTGTACTGCGATATGTGCCTGAAGACAACTTATCGGTGGCTTTGAGTTTTGCTGATCGAGTAATTGCAACTCAGAATTTATCTGGTATGGATGATTTGATTCGATGAATTGTGTGTTTTTTTTATGATTTTAATGATTGATATTTTTAGGCAAGAAACCTAAGCCTGTGTGCTTGCCTTTGCCTGGTAGATTTTCTAAGTTCTGCGGACGCGTTTATAACATTGGAAGGCAAGCTGAGGATTTCAAGGCTTGTCTAGGATTTGAACTTCAGTCTCAGAGCACCGTGGAAGCAGCTATGAGAGTGTCTTGCTTCAGATTTGGCCCGAGAGGAGTCAGCACGGAACCTGCGGAACCTTTGCCTTTAGTCGCCGTTCCCAGCGATGAAGGCGACGATGAAGATGACGAAGACGACGAGGACGATTTTGGACTCGGCGGAGTGATCGGAGACGATGACGATGACGACGATGACGATGACGATGACGACGACGACGACGATGACGATGACGACGACGATGATATCGGTACATATTGATGACGATATAACAGCACATTGTAGCACCACATTGCACAGCTCCAAAACTAACGCAACCCATTAGATTAAATTTTTATTTATTGAAATCGGACGTATTTTTAACGAATTTATTTATTTAATCCCAGAGGACGATGACGCAGCCGACGCTGATTCGCCGGACTATACAGGTTTTAGCACGTATTTCGGCAGTTTCTTCGGATCGGAATCATCGGGATCAAAGAAACCGAATAAAAAGAAGACACAAGTGTCTACGCCCAAGCCGGTGGTCGCTAAACCGTCCCAAAAACCTAAACCCGTGCGCAAACCGACCAAAGCTCAAAAAGTCAAAGCTACCACGCCGCAGCCAGAAGAAGTCCAAGAATTAGAACTGGTGGCCGTGACTGAAAAGGCAGAGGAGGAGGATTTCACCGAAGCGCCGATCACGAACAAGCCGAATCCGCTCAATTTGCTTCACACGTCTGCCTTGCTTCAGTTGGCTACGAAACCGGAAGAACAAAACGAAGTAGCGGTACCCAGTTCGGTTCTAATGGCAGCTGATAACGATCAGGAACCCACAATGCAAAAAGTCACGTTGATCACCATCGACAAAACCCGTCCGCGACCGACGATGTTAGTTTCTAACGCGCAAGTCACAAACAGTCCAATCCAAGACCCTGGAATTCAATCGTCTATTTCTCATATAACAGGCCAATTGGCGGACATACCTCTCGTCACTACAATCGTATCGAACACGAATAAAAATCAGGTGAAACCAGAGTCATCGGCTTCGGTCAGCGAAGAAAGCTTAGAGGACGACGAAGATGAAGATGAAGACGCGGAGGGTGTCGAAGTTGTTGAAAATTTTGAAGACGATGATGAAAAATCAGAAAATGACTCTTTAGATGACAATGCATCTGATTTGGACAGCGATTCTCTGTCGGACGAGAGCGATTTAGAACAAGATGACGACGACGAAGAAGACAAAGACGAGGAAGACGACGAGGACGATGAAGAAGAGGTCACGACTGAGAAAATTAAAAAGAAGAAAAAGAAGACTACCAAGAATGACGAAGAAGACGATGACGAGGATGACGATGACCTCTTGGGAGCATTCGGTTTGACTGAAGTCAAAGCTGACAAGGTGAATAACAGTGGATTGAAAAAGGAAGATGACGATGATTTTCTAGGATTCGGATCGTTGGGTTTTAGGAGGATTGGCGGTAGAGCTTCAGGGAGACAAAATAAAATGTTAAGGATACGTTAAAATTAATTATTTATTTAAGGTTATTTATTTATTTATTTATTTATTCACGCTAAGACAAATTGAAATGATGTAAATAGGAAATAATGATTGAATGATTTTTTTATTGTAAATAAACTATTGACAGAAATTTTTAATTTGTATTATTTTAAATAATAAATAATTATATTAAAATCTATCAACCCTAACAGAGTTCAACGTTGGGTGTCAAGGAACAGGTTTTCGCTTTTATGTCAAGATGTCAGTCAGACAACCGAGCCTGAATGCTTAATGTCAATACCCGAAAGTTCCGTTAAGAAATTCGACATTGTCCACATTCGTGTTAGTCACTTCAGTTGATCCAGACGATCAGCTCGTTTATTGAGTTTCGATACGTGGTAAAAACTTGCAGAAAACATGAAGTACAAATTTTGCTTTTTGTTGATAAGTTTCATATATGTCTACGCTACGAGTGATGCTAAAACGGCACCAGGTAAGAATTTATCTTATTTATTTAACGGTAACTTCTAAGAAAATATATTAAATATGATTATATTAATTAATAAAAAAAATGAGAATGATATTAATTTACTGCTTCCTTTAAAAGAATTTACAGTGACTGTGGATACTGAAAATTTTAAAGAAATAAGAATTCCGATGGAAATATGGAAGAAAATCGTAACAAAAGGAAATAAACCAGAAAAAGTAGCTCTAAAACACCCGTTAATTAAAGATTATGATTTGACGAAACAAGTTCCGGTAACTGAAGTTCCAGAAGATCCAGTAGACACAACTCTCCACGAAGTGCTTATAAATATATCATTTTCTGGAGAGGATACGAGTGACTCGGAGGCATTGGAAACGCCCATTGATCAAAGCGTTCCAGAAATTTCCGAACTTTCTCCTAAGCCCGTTATACCACAACCACTGGCCGAAGAAGTTCCATCTACGAAGCCTATACTTACACAGCAGATACTCATTGAACCGATGATTCCTCTGAGTGACCCTTTGGAAGGAGAAGCAGTGCTCGCAGATCCAGTTTTGGCAGCAGCTGATGCAATAACGGGACAAGGCGGAAATCCTATTTCAGTATTGATTCAATCATTCAGATCGCCTTGCGTTTGCGAAAAAGGAGTATGCGGATGCTGTGCCTCTATGTTCTCGCAGAAAGGATGTGCCAATTTAAAATTCCTACCAGAAGAGTTCGCCTTCGATATGAGGATGACGATGAACGGTAACGTGGTAGGAACACGAAAGTATCAAGGTCAGATTTCATTTCTCGTTTTAGTTATGAATAAGTGTATCTTTATCAATAACATATGTTTTAAATTTTATAGTGAACAACACTCCACCATTCTGCTTCAATCCTAGAAGAGCACCTTTCGTAGAATTGTGCGCTAAATTGTCTAACATAAGCGTTAAGAAGCAACAAGTACATGCATGTCTGGATATAGACGCTAATGTTGGAGGATTCGACTTGTTTTCATGGAACTACAACTGCATGAAGTAATTATTTAAAAAATATGTTTTAATGAAGTATGTAGTATCAGTTACATATAAATAATTAATAAAAAAACAGATTCGGTTCACAAGGATTCACTTCAAAGCCAGGTGAAACTCCTCCAATTGTAGATCTCGTTGGTGGAGTTGGAGGCGATGACGGTGGCAGTGACGACGACGACGACGACGATGATGACGATGATGGTGGTATTTTAGGAGGATTGTTTGATGGCGATGAAGATGATGAATATTAGTGTATTTCATAATTTATAATAATATAATTGGGTTAAGCTTATTTATTTATTATATTTATATAAAAACATAATTTATTATAAAATATACGTATTTTAAAAACTAATTAATTTGTTTGAATTTCTTAAAAGAAAATGCGATACTTCAAGAACTGGTTTTACATTTCTCAGATTTGCAGGTTGTCTTGTCTATATCTTACAGAGTTCACCAGGGGTTTCGCACATTTAATCGATAATTCGCTTTGATTGAATAATTATGTACCAGTTTAAGATGGAGCATTAGATAACGTATTACGTCCCATTGTTTTTATAAATTTATTAAAATATAACTTATGCTACAAAAATCATCGAAAAAAGATTTTGTATTTGCAAAATATATATATTATAATGAATGTGAAAAATAAAGATTAGAATAGCGTAGTCCAGGGGTCGGCAACATTTTTAAAGTCGTGGCCTACATTCAGTTTTTAAGACGATATGGGGTCTTACCAGTCGTTCGCAATCAACGCTATCACACCAAAATAAAATTTGATCAATTCCATTGGATGATTTTTACTATATAAAAACAACATAAAAATGCAACAGATAAATATAGCAGCGCAGCGAAAATTTTTATGATTTTCCTAATATTTTTTTCATTGATAAGTATTAATTTTGTACGAGAAGTTAAAATATTTCCTTAATAACAATTAATTTATATTTTTTTAGCTTACTTTTAATCCGGCGACCCCACAGAAAATTTTTTTCGAGAGACCCACTGGTTTGAAACTGGTTTTATAGGGAGTGTAAAAAAATAGTTGAATATAATAATATATATTTAAAAATACAAAAATATTTAAGCATGTACAAGGTCGAATAAAATATGTGAAATTAACTGAAAAACATTAAAAATTACGTACAAACGAAATAATTATGTTTAATGTTTTTTTATGACTGTTTTACCTTCGTTAATTTTTCTATATATGCTTGAAAACCGAAGGTGGAAATCCGAATGCAAGCTTACATATGTTCATCAGCCAGTAAGAAAGAAAAAATATTTTTTCTAAAACTCTTTGCAGAAAAGGCTTCTTCGCAAATATACATACTTGCAAATGCCAATATCATATTTTTTTGCTAAACTGATTAATCTCTTAAATGTTTTAAAGGTAGGCTTAGAAAAATAGCTGGGTATTTTTTGATGCAAATATATTTTGTATCTCTATAATTAATATAAATATTGAAGGAGCTAAAAAACATTTTTATTTTATTTTATATTTTAAAAAACTCTTTCATTATATGCTTCTTCAACAAACATATCAACAGGCCTGCCAAGAGGGGAAAGGGAGGAGACAAATTCCCGTCCCTCGACTCTGGAAAAAATCATAGCAAGAATATATTTATAAAAAAAAGTAAAAGTGCCCTTAAATATGGAATCTGAACTAAACTGCAGCTGTTTGAGATGTATCTATATACTGATGTATTTCAGGTATAAGTTCCTTTAGCCTTTTTTATACAAATTATACAATAAACAAAAGGAGCGGAACATTGCCTTCAAAAGCGCCCACTTTCTAGGTAGTTCTTTCACAGTAAACATTATTATTCAAAGGTTTTTTGTTACGGCTCCGTTTGTGTTAAAATTTGTTTGCACATTATTGTTGATTTTATTGCTTTTTAAACGTTTAAAAAATATTAGACATAAAAGAAAATATTCAGTGAATATGAATTAGTAGCAGTAAATTTAGGTATTCGATCTGAAAATTCTGAAAAAATGGTTACAAAATTAAATAGCAGTTTCTCTTTTCGCACAACATACACTAATAATAAATACGATAAAAATGAATAATTATAATTACAGCACTAAATCATAGTAATTGGTCGTCGCGTCGAGAGTAGGCGAGCAAGGAAACTTCCTCTAGCTCGACCAAGCGTATATAAGCGCATACATAGCATATCAGTCATTTCTATTCGTTTTTAACCTTTCCTAATAATAACCTTTAACAATAAGTTATATTAGTTACTTCCGACTTTCATTAGCTGACACTAAACAACCGACTGACTCCCAATTATATTTTAATCACGGATCCTACTCCCTTGTGCGTTAAATTAATATAATTTTGGCTGATAAACACCATAATAATACACAGGAAAAATTGGTTATGATATATTTAGCAGTAGTTTCTTTTCGCACAAATAAAATTAATTACCGCATTTACATAAATGAAACGTTACACAAACAGAATTTACACAAACGAAACGTTACACAAATGCATGCATATCTCTGCTGCTACCTAGGAAACTTGCGGAAACTTCGTTCCATTTTTTCCCAAAATATACGTCGCAAAATTTACTTTGAATGAAGCGAGAACTTGCGCGACAAGATTGGAAATAAATTTGATACGCTCACAACGCAGTATTTAAATGGACACGAAGTATTCAGAGAATTTCTATACAGGTTTAAGTTGTCCGTGGACCCGTTGTGTATCAGCAGACAAGCGCCGCAAGACCTCCATGACTATCCTTCAATGAAAGCGGTAAAGAATGACGTCTATATTAAGCCTTTCATTGCGGGTTTAGCCTGTGTTTTTAGATTTAGCCAAATGCAAGTATTATAGAATCGTTAAGGTTCATTGGTCGCAATGACCATGATCAAGGGTTTCGTTAGGGTTTCAAGGTGTGGATTACTGTCGACTTAAGCAGCTTTAAATTAATTCAGCATATAGTCTTTTCCATTATCTATTATAAGTATGTTATACAATGCTTTACATTTTTAGATTATATATATGGTTGACTAAGGTTAGTTTAATTAGTTATTAGGAATAGTACTTCTGCAAATTTGACTATTATAAGTAACTTTTTTTTCAAGTTTGTCAATATTTACCGCTGGAGGCGCTAACGACACGTTCGACAATAATGGCTCGAGTTGCGGGCCTGTTCTACAATATTGAAAAATAGTGAAATCGCAGGTTGCCCGCCTGAGAACGTTAACCATAGCGGCGTCATTCTCAGCTCCGGCGCTATCTCGGTGACAGCGCTACACGCCCTCCAGGGCCGCATTTTGCATTCAAAATGCTCCGGGTGTTCTCGATCACGGTCGTTCTGATTGTCACGGTCATGGGTGAGTATGTTTTGGAAAATTAATTTTAAAGATAATTATTATAGGGCCTTAAAAAAATAAGCACGATAAAAAATACATAAAAATACTTACAGATCGGACAATGATCGTAAAGTGTCGACTTTAGTTCGAAACGATGTCCTACTTTCACTCGCATCGATGTTTTTTTCATGATTTACATATGAGGGGTTCAGAGTACAATGCGAGTAAATTCACATTAAACTGTTGTGAAAAAGAAATAGGTTTTGGTTTGTGCTCTGTAAATATAAATATATAGATATTTAATTCAGATATATATTATATATTTTACATTGACTGTTTTTCTGATAAAACTTTTTTTTTATATATTTATTTACAATTTGCTCATATTTATCGTTTAAGTTTAACATTATTTAATATATGGATGTATGCATACATTAAACATACTAAAAAAACACATTTAAAAAAATATTAAAATTAGCAAAAAATTATTAGAAAATAATACAATAACAATTTTTATAAAAAAATAATTAGCATAATATTGAAGGTATTTTGATAAGCTTATCAATCACTCTCAAAGAAATAGTTCCATCATATGCTCGCAAAAAATATTGTTGTGGGAAGGTCAATATTTTTAGTAATTGTAAATCGATCCCAAGGACCAGAAATATTGTATTGATATAGTAGTACCTCCCCTTTTAATGAATGATCAACTGTGTACATCCAATTTGCCTTTAAATATTGTTTTACAGTATTTTTCACAGAATAAAAATGTTTAATATCCGGTTCTCTACAATGAAAGTTGTTGCTGTTTTTTTCGCCTTTTTCTCACCTTTAAAATAATCAAGTGATAATCAATTATTGTGTAAAATACCTTTATTACAAAATAATACTAATATTGTTGAAACGTTCTATCTTAGCTTTTTAGATAATACTGAAACATTAACAATAGTTTAACCTAAAAATACAATTTAATAGATTTTCACTGTTTAAACATAAATATTAATTTAATACCTGCAATCACTTCCAATATTTTTTGCGGTATTCTCACTCACATGATTAATATAAGAAAAATTATGTTCTTATATTATATATTTAAATAATTAACTAAATAAATAATAAATAAAAAACACTATATCTATATAATGTTTTTTTTTAAATTTGATTCAATGTAAATAATTTAGTACGAAATAAATGAATAAAATAAAATATATTTTGTATTCATTTTATAACGAAAATATTGAAAGCCTCTAAATTGATAAAAAAAAATCCACAGAAGCCGAATAATATAGGTTAGGTGAATTTAAATTAGTAATAAAGTTAAAGTAATAAAAAATAAAATTCTTTGTTCAAAGAATATTTTTTTAAAACTTAGAATTATAGTACAGTAATATAAACATATAAAATAGTGACACTATATAAATACAATAACTAATCTACAAGTATAGTAAAAAATCATCTGTTCATAAAATAAATTATTTAAAATAAAGCTTTTATTGTATTTAATTTATGTAGCATTACCAGATTTTTTTAACATTGTCTTCTGTAATGATGATATAATGTTAATAATCTGTAAAAAAATAATACTTATCTGTGTTGCGTTCTAGACCAGTCTCACTCGCTAATATGCAAAATAAGTATTTATTTTAATTTAAATTTATTTGCATAGGTCAAAATTTCAACGGCGCTCTTCCGAATACATTATCTGACGTGCCAGATTACGAAGTTCTCCAGTTTCCGACGAAGCCTGTAGCCAATGCCAGAGACAGCAAGATCGTAGTGAAAAATTCAAGGATACAAATCAAGGATAATGTGACCGAAGTCCAAACGGTTAAACCGGTGATAGTTCAGACTCCAAAACCGGCGTCTGTTCAAACATCAAAACCGGTAAAACAGAGTGTTACAACTTCAAAACCGGTTGCGGCTGAACAGAGCGGTCCTTGTAAATGCAAACAGGGTCAGTGCAGTTGTTGCACTGGGCCCATTTTGGACTTTTTTTCGCAAAAGATGTGCACAAGAATTGTTTACTATCCAGAAGATTTCACCTTCGACTTTGCAATGCTGCTGAACAATAGGGTCATGTACAAGAATAAGCTTTCAGGTATTTTTTTTGAGTTTACCATTATCTATATTTATTATTTTATTTTTTTCGTATTTTATGTATTACATTTATGACGTTAATGACGTCTCTCCTTTTTCGACGGGACGATAATTACGGAAGAGTGGCGTATTTTTTTGAATACGAATTGCCGCTGGCCGCTAAGGCAGATCAGAAACGATTGTTTTGAGGATCGTTTCTCAAGGCAGCGGATATTTAATCCTTTCTAATCCAGAGGTTTTACACAGTATTTTTTTTTAACAAAGAAACCCATTTTTTTTCTTCAGCGGTAAGAACGCTTTATCAAAGGCCGAAATGGTCTATTTTTATTTATAATATGAGTTAATTCCTCCAATTATGAATAGTAGAGTGGTTTATTTGAGGAAAAAATAATAAAAACCTATTTGCGAGTATTTTTAATAGAGATGGTATTAATATATATTATACCAGTCTCGAAAAAAATCAAGGAAAAACAACGTAGAAATAATTAGTAATATACTATTTATATATAAAACAGAAAAAAAATATGAACTCTTCCGAGATGATTTACGTGAAAGTAAATATACGATATACATATAATATGTATCTACATATCAAAGAAAATAACATGCAAATTGTGTGCTGCAAAGACTATATGAGGTACTAATTTGATACATTTTTATCTTAAATCACCACGGTTTGTGATATTTAAACGATTTTTTTTCAATAACAAATCATTTACAGCGCTAAAGTTGCATTCAATTAAATATGACAATGGGAATAGTGGTTTAATAGTATCCATTTATTTTACTTTCTGCACAATTTGGTTAATCACCGTTATACTCTTTATTCTGTGGTTACCATACAGTTGTTTTCGAAGCTGTTTTTTTGGCGTTGTTCTATTTTTTTCGATCTTAAATGCGTAAATTTATTGAAATTAAATATACGACAATCAGCAAGTAGTATTTTATTACTATATTTTAATGTATATCAACTTATGTTTTATATGTAATATGGAAGAGGGGGAGCAATTTAGATTCTAGGGCCAACCATGCTCATTTGGAGTGTACTTTTTCATAATTTTAATAAAATATACTTTCAGGTAAAAATCCACCACTGGCATGTATAGGAATTCCTAGAACTAGGATAAGAATGTGTGCCAAGTTTTCCAATGTCTACTTTGCTGGAAGAAACATGCATCTTTGCATGGGCATGGAAGGAAATTGGGATTCTTACCAAGTCTTTTCATACTCGTTCGATTGTATAAGGTTTGTCATAATATATAAATAAATATTTTATTTAATGTATATATAAACTAACATAATTAATTTAAAACTTTAGAATGGGATCAAATGGATTCGCTGTTGTCAAGCCTGAAGACGGAGGCGGACTTCCAGGAGGTTTGGATGCTGTCATAGATTCTGGAGACGATATTAGCGACTATGACGAGAACGTAGTGAGATCTGTTTTTGAAGAATTCAGTAAATTTGTTGGAGTGTGATATTTTATTGTTTTAAAAATGACATGGAATAGTAAAGGTTAAGCATTTTGTCATTAATGACATCAGACACTTTTTCTCAAAATGCGAAATATTGAGTACGCTATTATTTTTTTCGTATAATACAGTAAAACGACACTATATTGATTAGTGAATAAAATATAATAAAGTTTTTAAGCAACCAGTTATTCATTCTCAAAGAGAAGGATTGATACAAGGTGTTCGTTTGATTTATTCTCATTTCTAAGAAGTGTTTTTTGAAGTAGTGTTGTGCTTAACGGCTTATCTTTTTCAATTACTAGAAGCGATTTCTGACAATTGTTAAGTAAGTTATAAAATAGAAAAATTTTCTGTTGAGTATATTGTCTTCTACATAATCTATAATTATTGTTAACTATAGAGTATATAAAAAAAAACTTATTAACTTTTTGATTGGTAATGTTTATTAAATTGAACTTAAAAAAACTGCCACATTATTATTCTTATAAAATTCTAACTTTTAAATTTTGGATCAAATTTTTTTCTTATTCTTAAAAAAAACGAGAAAATAAATATATGCAAGAGAAAATCCTATGTTGAAGCAATTGATTGTGAAAAATATTTCAAAGATTGATAATATTATCAAAGCAACAGGTTTATTGAGTTATTAAATTATTGTGTAACCAGAATAATATGTATATTTACTATATTTATTAAATATTGTATAAAATTATAAAATATATTTTAAATTTTATTGTATTATAAATATTAGTTTTAATCCAGGATACTATAATTTTATTACTTCCATGACAGTATAGTTATGGATAGCGATAGTTTGATTTGGTTTAGAAATTTTAAAGTATGAGTCATTACGGTAGATCTGCACCATTTTATTATCTCTTACTTGAATGTCGTTTAAATTTACTGACATCGTCTGTTCTTTAAATGTATTGACTCGTTCGTATATATCTATAGCAGGCCTTATCATGCTCAAGAGTGAATAATAATCGGATAAAGTGTCTGGAAGGCCTAAGCCGATTTTGCAATCTATTTTATGTGCATTGCCTGAAATTAAAATTTCATGATAATATAAAATAAGTATTATATTATATAATTATGAAACTTACATTTTATCAAGCGATTTTTTAATAAATATTCATTATATAATGGAGATTTAAGCAATGGCGTAAGTTCATTATAAACATCAGCAAAAACATCTCTAGTATTTTCTGGTGCACAAAAACCTTTAACATATCTATCAAATTGCTGATCCAATACAATAAACCCACCAATTTTATTATCAATGCCATATCTAAATATAAATAAAAAATATTTTAATACAACAGAAAATAAATAGTATTAAATTAAAAATCAACCTTATTTTTTCAGCAGTTGATTTTTGATTTTGATATGTAATTAACATATCACTTTTGTGCGCAAAGTTGAACTTTCCGTATTTATTCCATTTCATTGTCCAACCCTCTAGTTTAAGCTCTTTTACCTAATATAAAAAAAACAACATATGTTTGGCTTATTATTAAAATACAAATGAACTTACATGACATCTGTAATGGAAGTATTTGTAAGCAATTGTATATTTTTGAATTTGATACTCAAACCACCGAACAGATATTGGTATAATAAGTTTCCTCTTTTGCTCGTCATCAAGTTCTTCAATAAAAACATTAATATCAGGGTACTAAAAATATAAATATTTATAGTTCATTTGTATTAAATACTTTATAAAATTAGGACATTTAATTACTGTATTTGCTTCCATATATCCAATAGTATAACGAAAGTTTTGATAATAACCAATATCTGACACAAAAACTATGTCGAATACATTGAAAATATTTACTATGTTAAGGTTTAAATGTGGTAAAATCATTCCAGTCAACATCCACCCGTTGCGTGTTTTTAAGCGCTGTAATTAATTTTATAAATTAAAATATTAATATAGTACATTTGGACAAACAATGAAAATTAAAAAATCATTATAAAGAAAGCTTAATAAAATCATTTTTGAAAAAATTGCTGACCAATCACAATCAAACAGCGACCATCCAGTCAATCTTAGAACAGTAAAATAGGTATACGCCTTTAAAAAGCGACATTCGCTTGATGGGCATTGTCCAAGGTCGTTTATTGCAACGGGAATCTTGTGCATTCGGTGATTTATTATATCCGTGACCGTTTCGCAACAAATAAATATTCTTTTAGTGGCAGAGAAATTTACAGTAAGAACAAAATCTTGTGTTATTTATGTGATTTTCTGGTCGTAACAAGAGCTTTTGTGTGTAATCCCATTCTTTACGCTATTCTAGTGCTTTCTTATTGTTGGATGATCATTTTGGTCACAGTAAATTAGCGCAAGTTTTGAGAATATAACCCTTTCAAACGTAGCATATATGTATTATGAACAGGTCCATTCATACACATTTTAGTGCTTATTTTGATTTTAAAATAATTAGGTATTAAATGTTATAAATTATAAATAAGTACGAGTATCGTTCTAATTATTTGTGTTGCTAAAAATATTCATTTAGTTGCTGTTAATATGGGCTTTTTTGTCAATAGTTTTCCAGTAACCGCGATTCAGAATATCATAATAATGTTATTCGTATGAAAAAATAAATACTAGCGATTTAAAGAGTCCACAGCTGCAAAATATTAATTAAAAAATATAGATAATTTCTAAAATTATTTTCAATATAACATAATTTAACGAGAGATAAAAGCGCGCGGAACGCATGTAACGTACGCCCTTATCTCTCACTCACTCTCGTCTCTTAACACGCGAGCGAGCGAAAGAGAAAATATCTCATCGTACGCGCCTGGTTGCTATAAATAATTTTGCAAAATATTTTTTTAAATTTTCACTACAATATAAACGAATACTTAACGAGTAGCGGAACAAATATTCGAATGACGAATATTTTGATTGAAATTTCTAGTTATTATCCTAGACCAAGGAGGAAAAAGATTATGAAGAATAAGAGTACACATGGTAACAATACATATTATTATATCAGAGGTAGGAAAGGAAAATGTCACTATCTTTCTATAGTACTTTGAATATGAGATGTGTTGGAAGATTGAAAATGCTTTTGAGTGATTGTTTTAGAACCGTCGAATAATATAAGAAATAAACAAATATTCAGACACATTTAATGTTATTTATAGATTGTATCTGTTACCTTAAGGTCGGAAAGTGTAGCATCGTCAATAATATATCGTTCCACATTTAATCCATCAAGCTTATATTTTCTGAAAATCATAGAAAAATAAATTATAATTATTATATTGTTTACTATTACGACTGAAATTGCATTATTTGACTGATTTTTAAGTACAAATTACGTTATAATAAATTTGCATTGCAAAAAAATAAATGTCACCGATTTAGTTTCATTCTTATATTAATGCAAAAACTACTCGTAGTTATTAACTGTTACTCGTTTGTAATGCATTAGACTAAAGTATATTCTTTTACAATGGTAAATTTAAATAAAAATAAAATATTATTGTTAATAATTTGTGAATTAGTAACTAGAAATTTCAGTACAAAAATACTAATATTTCAGTATTTATAATTCGATCTATTGTTTGTGTTTTTATTTGTTACCAAATTTATAATAGGACAAAATATTTTTTGTATAATTTTTAATAAGCAAACAAGTATTTCATTGTCATTTTCTGTTCAAAACACAACACACTGTCTATAGATGTTATAAACACGGATAGATTGAGCACGGATAGCGGACAGACAAATCTGTGTTTTTTCTCATCACACACGATGCAATTTGTCTGCCAGACACCGCGTGCCCGCGCGTGTATGGCCAGCTATAGACAATCTGCTGTTTTCAAAAAATGAGTAAAAACAGAGTTACAAATAGTGTTGTTAAAAACTATGTATGTTTTGTACAATCGTATTTTTAGCAAATATTAATCCGTATTTTTCAATAAGAAATAGTTATAGTTTTTTTAATGTGCAATATCATATTTATCTACATACTTAACGAAGTATTCCGCTTCTGTCATTGTGTTTTGCCATACTTCATCGTTTAAAATTATTGGTTTAATAAATATAGAAAATAATATCTTTAAATGAGGATTTTGAGTTTTGGTAGCCATTATATTATTCATTTGCTCAGCCGTATTTGCTATAAATAGTTATTATATTTTACTGTAAATCGATACTTTATTTGTTTTTTATCATATTATACAAACTGTAATTAATAATCCTTATAGCATCATAATCAATATTTATGATTATATGTGTGCATAGCGATGGATGCTGAATTATGGGCTTATTTAAATGTCTTTCCATAATATAATCGTGTATGTAGATTCCACATGCGACTACATAATCAAAGTTTTTTTCTGGAAAATAAATAAATACATATTTATGACAAGTTTATTGAAAAATATAAATTATAAATACATACCTTTCTTAGTTTGCGTACTAATTTCAGTCACGAAATAAATTAGAACAATAAAAAATAGTTTCATCGTCAAAAAAATGATTGAAACTATTATATTAAAATGTTTTGTACTAATAATCACGTCGTCTCCTATTAATCTTACAGAAGTTATGATAATAAATGAGTGCAAAATACATAAGTGTGTGAATAAGTGTTTTTATCATTAACTCAATTATTAAATAAACATATTAAAATAAGTTTGATAAATATTTAAATTGTAATAAATGTAAAAACAATTAAAGTAATAGCAAGACTTTTTAACCGTTGTAAGCAATAAATACTAGTATCATTCAATAGACATTGTTTTGCTTAATTTCTCAATTTTTGCTTGTAATTATGAAGTGATCATAATTGTTTTTCTTTATAAAGGTTATGCGAAAAACTTATTATGTTTTATTAGACAGAAATATATTTATTTAATACATATATGATATTCTCTGAGTATCCCAATAATTAAAAAAAATATATTTAATATAAACGATCTAGCTCAATTTAAGCTAATCATCATGATATTCATCCGTGAGATTATGAAAATCTAAGAAATCGTCATCTGTAATAATCGACTGAAATTATAATTATATAATAGTCAGTAATTCCAATCTACCAGATACTATAAAAACAGTAAAACACAAAGTTTCATGTAGGATTCGAGCCCATGTCTTTTGGGTGTAAGTCACCGGCTTAATTGGTCTAAATATGTTTTTCCCCATTTGTCATAAATTGAGTAAGAGAGCATATAAAAGGTTTAACAAGCACAGTATTAGCGGGAGCAGAGATCAGTGAGACTCACTTCGACATAGAATAATGCATTTTAGAGACATCAACATTAGTTCTGCAAAGACCGACTTCTACACCATTGACGCGTGATATTACATCTGTAAGCTAGTATAAATTATAGCGTGCTATATAAATATATATTAAGCAGTTTAACTAGCTTTATAAGTCTCGGTATCAAAACCCGAATTAATGTAATAGTGATTTAAGTTGGCTACACTGGAGTCACGCGGTACACTGACAACGTCGCGACTCTCAACAACAATCAACATGCAATTTTTAATTATAAATAAATCTTCTACAGCAGATAGCCTGTGTCTCAATGCAAACTCGGTGATCACCCATTCGGTACAGTACTAAAGATATATATTTAGCCTTATATTGCAATGCGATAATTCTAAACAAAGGTGATTCTTTGATTGTTAAATATATTTTACTTTTAATGTCAATTGCTAGATATTTATTTTTATTTTTTAAGTAGTAATTTGTGTAATTATAAGAAATGTAAGTGAATCATACCAATGTTATTATAACATATTTTTAAATTAAACTCATATTAACATATATTATTTCTTATATATATTTACGTATTCTTAAATATACATATATGTTTATATTGAGCGCGTACGATGGGATACCTTCTCTTTCGCTCGCTCGCGTGTCAAGTGACGAGAGTGAGTGAGAGATAAGGGTGTGCGCAGTGGCGTAGCTATGGGGGGGCGGAGGGGGTGGGCCGCCCCGGGCGGCACTTGCTTGGGGGCGGCATATTCGCGATGGGATCGTCTACTGTGGTTCTTATTGGTTACTTATATACATTTACGAATAACAAGAGCTTAATAATAACCAATTTATTATTTTAAGAAATGCTGATTTTATGACCCTACAAAAAATGTATGGGAGGGGGCGGCAATTTTAAGGATCGCCCTGGGCGGCACATACCCTAGCTACGCCACTGGGTGTGCGGAACGCATGTAACGCACACCTTTATTTCTCACAGTACGCGCCTGATATTAATCACCTATGAACAGAATTTTGGTTGTGAGCAATTTTCGTTTGTGTAATACTCACCGAGCCAAATTATAAATACTAAAATATTGTTTTTTCAGTATTGTAATTCCTAGTTACATATTATTGCAAAAAATAATAATAATAATATATTATTATTATTCAAATTTAGTATTGTGATATAATAATATTTAACCTAATACAGTTTTAAATCAATCACTTAAAAATATTGTCATTCGTTCATATTTGTAGTGGAATATTAAAAAAAATACTTTCTATATTTCTGCTCTAAAGATATTTATGTATTTTTAACATGCCAAGTAGCCGTTTCTTTATATCATTAAGCCAATTGTGCTCTTTTGTGTTTTGCAAAATTATTTATAGCAATCATGGATTATTAGCTAAAAACCGACAATAAATCAACGAATAAAAATAATATTCAAAAACACTTTTAATTGCCGAATTTTATAAAATACTCATTTTTATGAGCTAATATTATGCAGCTGTGGACCTTTTAAATATATGGTATTGATTCTTTCATACGAATAATGTTTAGTTTAAAGTTTTTTTAATATAATATTTTTTAACATTTTGAATCGCAGTTTCTGCAACACATTAAAGAACAGCAAGGAAATGAGTATTTTCAGCATCAGGAATTATTAAAACGAAACTTCGTACTTATTTATAGTTTAGAACATTAAATCGAATTAAATAGTAGTTAAAATAATTCTATTAAAATTAAATTATAATAAATATTCTCTTTTATTTATCAGAATTTTATTTTATTTGATTTCAATTGCTTACCAAAATATTTTAATTTATAAAATTGAAATTATTTTACCATATAAATTACATACATTAAAGCAGTAAATATTTTAAATTTGTTTGACACCATTTTTGTGGCAGGTGTAAATTATCAAAACTTAAGGTTAAAATATATACGTGGAAGCAAATTAAGAAATTAATTAACTATGTTTTACTATTTAATTTAATTTTTATTGAATCTTCCGTTGTAGCCTGACAAGCGTAAGCGCAATGCGTTACAATGGCCAAATCTGTACCAACTGAGTAAGTCAATCAGAATAATGAATACCTGCAATTAAGTATTAACCACCAGACTGAAAGTCTGGGAAGCGGTGACATCTATATTATTAATTATAAATTATTATGTGCTACAGAAATTATAATCAATAGATGTCAGTGCAGCTGGGGCCGGTTTTTTTTAAAAATAATAGTGCATCTTTATAAATAAAAATTTGAGTGACGCTACCGAAGTTCGAACCAGCAACCTCAGAGTTACTAGTCTGAGACGTTACGGACTACGCTATTTAAATGTATTTATTCCATTTATTTAAAAAATAACTGTGTGTCAGAATTTACTCATATGATTAGAAATTAAAATATCATTTATTGCATTCAAAGTAGGCCTTTCTATGTTTTGGATATGTATATAAAGCATAAGGCACGTTAGCGTGCTTAAGCTTTATATATCTCATCATAATGTGTTTTTGAATACTTTCATCGAGTCTGTGATGTTCATACAAATATACAATGTACGTGTTTTTAATGGTTTGGAAAGTGCTCTGACTGGTCGGGAAAGGGTTAAATGCGATAAGCGACACATTAATTAATGGGAAAAACACAGAGAGAAACTCTACAGCGTCATATAAATTAAAAAGGGTTGCCAATTCTCAATAGTTGAAATATAAATATATAAATAAAAAACACTCGTTCTAGATCGTTTAATAATTATGACACACATTAGGTAATTGTTGTGAAAGTATGATAATTGTAGACTAATTCAAGTTTGCTCAGATGCTCCACTGTAGCACTTGTGTTTTTTGTAATGAGTTTAGTTGAAACGTAACTGTTTTAGATTTATTGATAGTGTAATAAGTGGTATTAAAATCACAAGTAGCGGTTCATTGAAGGAATTTTAAGGTAAAAAATGGGATGCAGAAGGTGGGGTTAAGCCAAAATTTTCATAACCGGCTTATTCAATGGGCTTCATGAGAAAGTACAATAAAAACGTGCGACGCGCACATTTGCATCGAGTAATTTTTTTATAAGCAAGACTGTAGTTACCATTAACAGTTGGTGATTCAAGTGACGAGGACGCTTTGTGCTGTCATTGGAGATTTTATTTAATAAAATTAAGTTAATAATTGTTTAGAAGATCATATCGATTATTTAATTAATCATTTTTGAGAACAGAAGAGGATAAAAATAAAGAAAAAATGGATCTAATGAAACTTATTTTATACTGTTCAATGTTGTTGTGTACTTTATTCACTTTTGTAAAAAGTGGTGAGTATTAAATATTTTTTAATTTGTTTATGTGCTTTCTAATTTAATTATAAAATTGATTATTTTTAATTATACAATTACTTAAGATTTTAACATGTTTAATAAAAGCAAGAATAAATGTAAAAATTAAAACAAAGCGTAATTTACATATAAATAAGGTTATTGAATCTGTATGGTACATTTTGCAAACTAAAATTAATATTGAATAGTTTAATCTTAGCACAAATGGTAAAAATGATTGTAACAAACAAACTATAATATAGTTACAGTAGTAGACTATAAATACTAAAATTATTGTTTTAAATTAAAAAATCGTTTTTATGACGAATTTCTTATTTAAGTGTAAACTATGCATGATTTGATTAAATTTGATTAGAGTACTTTGATAAGACAAATATTTTGAAAACGTACAATTTTATTGAAAATGTTATGCATGAATAAAAGACTTCACAATTTTCATGATTGTAAGTCACAAATATGTTTATATTTCAGATGTGATTAGATATACAGATGCTAATCTTAATGCAATAAAACCAAGACAGATAGTGTTGGAGGATGTCTCTGATATATCAGTGTTTTACAGTTTAAAAGATAACAAGGTAGGTCACAATTATGTACATATTAAAATTATGTTTTAAATGTATACATATATTTAATTTTAATTTTATAGACAATAAAGGATATGATGCCGCGTCCTTGGATACGCCCCGGAGAAAACTTACGTCTACCCTTTATCGGAGATCCTTGTTCTTGCGGCTATTTAACTTGTGGATGTTGTGCTGGAATTAACATAACCCAGATAAAGTTAGATAAAAAAGGTAACTAACTATATAATTCATAAATATGTAATATTTAAGTGACCCTTAATTAAACATTTTTATGTATTTTTTTATATAAATGTATATCAGGCGAAGGTAGTGATATACTTTCTCGCTCGCTCGCGTGTTAATTGACGAGAGCGAGTGAGAGATAAGGGCATGCGGTCCGTATGCCCTTATCTCTTATTTCATTTCTTGAATTTTTTTCTCGTGCACAGCGAGGTCCGTGTATTTATGTCGAATAATAAATACAGGGGTGCTCTGAATTTAATAACATACATAATATACTAAAGAATATTCTTCGTATGTTGGATAGGTTGAGTCACGTTTAATTCCTTTATTCAGAATAGCTAGATTGTTCGACTATGTCACAATTTATGTGATCTGTATTTTTTTAAAAGGAAATGTAATTTATTTATTTTTTAGTATGCGCGAATTTGACTTACGATCCAAATATGTTTGCTGTTATTCTTGATGTCTCTCTCAGCAATAAAAGCGTTGTTCATACGGTATTTTCAGGTACTTTTTATTAACAATATATTGATACATATTAGGATTAAGATTAACAGTTTATTAAAACGATCACTTTCAGCTCACAATCCTCCACCAATATGCATACCCATACCTCTCGGCCCAGTTCCAATAAGTGGTCTTGATTTTTGTATAAGATTGTACAATATTTCCACACCCGAAGTGAAAAGAATTAATATTTGTATGAATTGGGAGTTCCGGTTTTTATCAAATCCATTATTAGTAAGTTGAAAAATTAAATAAGAAATAAGCATGTATTTTTATATGTATATAATATTTAATTTTGATATTGCAGGTTCTTCAATTTGATTGCTTTCAATACGGATTAGATGGTTTGGCAGTTGTTAAACCGCAAGCTGCAATATTATCTATTAATCCGGACGAAGAAGAAGTGACACAAGTTAACGGCGATATTTATGATGAAGTCACTGAAATTAAGATTACAACTGAAAGTTCCATAGAAACGATAACAGTAGCAGAGGAAATAACTATCGTAACTAACAATACTAATGTAACACATTTTAATAACTCTCAGACACCATAAAAAATTATGTTGTATTAAATTAATTTATTTATGAAATGTTGTAAATAGTTGTCTGCTTAGAGAAATAAGATATGTGTAATATATAAGTTGTCTAAATAGATTTGTAGCTTAAATTGTATTAAATTTAATATTGCAAGTGTTAAATTATTTTAGTACATCCCTGACAATATCATAAGCAAACGTTATGACTAACGTTTGACATTTTCTTAAAATATGTATGAAGTAAAAACTGATAAAAATATACATTAACCTAATCGAAAGTTTATCGTGGGGTCAAAATAATGGTATCTTATTATATAAATATGATTGTATATTATGAAGCTAAAAGAAAGAAGACAAATATAGTACAGGAAAATTAATTTAGACTCAATCTTTACATGGGTTTATGTGTCGAAAAACAGGAAATATTCTTCACTGAATAAGGATGGATGGTTAAATTAGGATGGATTATTTTAAGAAACACAGGCAAAAATCTAAGAATAATATTATATATAATTATATTGCTCGTTATTTTTGCACAATCACAGTATTTTTGCACATTTGTTTAAATGTGAAATTCTATTAAATAATCAATGTATTTACTACCACATAGTGTTTATTTTATCTGTGTTAAAATAATAATACTTATAGGTCTATTAGCATGTTGGTTGTCTGCCGTTTCGATTTGGTTGATCGTCTCGCCTCAAATTGTGTAATCGTTTGGTTATGTGACAAAGCATCACATCTTTCACACTTGATTCGAGACAGCTCTTCGAATCATTGACGTGGATGTTGGTGGGCCAATTGCATCGCTTGATTATTCAACCAACGAAATATGTTCACGCTTTAAAGACGTGAAACTGCATAGTGAAACTTCGAAGATTGTTAATACTAGAGGTAAATGACAATAGCGGTTTTTACGCAGGTTAGACGCATTCTCTATCACGCATCCTTTACGCACGAAAGGATATTTTTTCTGGTACTTAAAGGTGGTAAATTTATATTTTTAATTACAAAACGAGTTGCTTATTTCATTTACATAATACTTGAAACAGTCGCTTAAATGAGCTCAGTGTTAAAGGTGCAGTTGGTTAGCAGGGACGACGAATATAGATGTCACAGATTCCCAGACTTTCAATCTGGTGATTAATATTTACTTGTTGGTATTCATTATGTCTGATTGACTTTTCCAGTTGGTACAGATTTACATTGTAGCTTACACCTGTTAAGTTATAACGTTAAATTAAAAAAAAAATGATGATATACTGTTATTTTATCTAGATGTATTTATTAAAAATACTATTTATACAATATTACTTTGGCGACGGGTGACAATTATATACATATTGAGCAGCTGCAGTAGTATTTTATTAAGATATGGTTACATATTTTAATGAATATGAACGGTAACCGGTGCACGAGGCATCGTCGGTCGTTGCGAGTCTGCCATGGTTCGCTAAGAGAATGTCAGTGTTACCAGAGCGCTGGCAAGTTTTGGTCATAATAAACCTGAATAAATATATATAAATGGGCCCTCACATGACCAATAAGAGATAATTATTTATTACTAGTTGTAATATTTATTTTATTATTAATTCTGAGAACTGATAAAAAGAGGACATATGGCAAAAATATAAATTGATAAATTATTTAAAAAATACATTATGTTGATAATATTTAATTATTTATAATTATTTGGTATGTTTATACTGCCTAATTTAATTCTTAATTATTTTTATTTATTAGACATGGTCAAAAATGTGAGTTTATGGCCGTCTAAGTAAAAAAATGCCCTGGACTGACGGCGTCTAATTGTCTTTCTTCGTTTGTACAATTGCACAAAACTGGACGCAGACGATCAATCAAACATGGAGCTGAGCGACGATTCGGATACGTATGAAAATTATTGGTAAAATATTCAAAAATTTCAATTGATGAATATTTTATCATTTTTTTCGATTTATTTTCAAACCTGACTTACCGCATGCTTTGGGGTCTTTGCGTTATATGATCTAACATTGTGACACTTGATAAAGATTTGTCTCTGGATTTCGTTCAGGTGTTTATTCATAAAGTCGTTTTGACACTGACAGTTGACACTTAACCTATATATAGACACTCGTTGTCCATAATTCATACTAACATCAATTTCGATGTATTGTAATACTTCTATATAGATACTAACTAACGTGTTTTGTTTAATTTCTTACTAACAATCATTTTAAGACTAACAGGAACATATTGAAATTTTAATAAAATATTAATGTAGATATATTTTTTCATAGGAAAAATTAAGCATGTACAGCTAAAGTTGATTTTTGAAAACTAAGTATCTCTATTCTAGAAAGATGAGTTCTAGTTATACCATATATGAGAATTTATAAATAGCCTGTTAGGTGCTGTCAGTGAGCTTTTCTAATTATTAAAAAATATGGTCTATCCAAGTAATATTGTGGTAGCCAATTAGTTAGCACTCCCAATATAATAACTTTATTGTTTATGTATAATAATATATCATTATGCTAATGTTAAATAGAACGGTTTATATGCATGAATTACCTGTTGGTTAGAAATACTTGATGAAAGAGGGAGTCTGGCTCACAGAATTCTTTAACAATAATGCAAATGAAGTACTATTGTTTTCTATTTTTGTGCGATAAATTACTATTTTATCGATAAATTTAATTTTGAAATACCGTGTATGTATGTCAAATACGTTATGTGGATAGGGGGATGTTACGTAGTACTCATTCTATTCTGACCAATCAATCATGCAGCGATCATCCAGCCAATAGTTGCACTCGCTTCTTAGAACAACAAAATAAGTATGCACCTTTAGGAAGTGACATTTGCTTGATGGATATCTCTGAGATTGAATTATATAACAGAAATATTGTGACCTTACAGTGTTATTTGTCTTCCGGTGATATATTGTTTCCCATTACCATTTTGTAACAAAGAAATATTTATTCAATTCACTGGAGAATCCTTGTGTGTTATTTATGGAGGAACCCTTTATTTCTAGTCGTAACGAGAGCCTTTGTGTGATCACACTATTGTCTAGTTTATCTTTATTGATAAATAATCACTTTTGAAAGATTGCTTAGTTTAGCAACTATATTTATAGAAGTAGTCGCAGGCTACAATTTTAATTTAAGAGTCTTCATAATTAAAGTTATTGTGTTCTGTGGAACAATAGATTTCCACTAAGTAATTTTGTGGTTCCGCATAAAGATATACACCCATACCTCGATTTACGGCCTAGATACGTTCCACGAAACTTGGCCGCAAAGCGAAAAGCCATATAACAAATCAATTATTCTAATACAAATTCATACAAATTCAATGGGATCGATTCCAAATTTGTTAAATATGTAACATGGTTTATCATTTAAAATGCATTTTATCTTTTTATTTCATTTAAATCAAAAGTACATACATAACAAGTACATACATTTGTACATAAATAATAACAGACTCCAAAAACCAACAATAATCCATAAACAAAAATGAAACAACTTCATGTTACATAAAATATGTGTATGTATACATACATAATTTTTTTTAAAATGGCTTTAATCTGAAGACGATGAAGAAATGGTAACCTGCAGATCACTGTCGTTCTCATTTTTCGCTGGTAAGGATGGGCCTGGCTTAAAACAATTGTCCAACGTTGTTTGTCTTGCCTTTTTGTCTATTTCGTTCTTCAGTGATTAATAACAGCTAATGGTTGAGTCAATTCCTCGAGAAACTTTAGCGCTACGTTCGACGTCAGGAACGTTTTCAAGGAAGATGTTTATTCCTTGTTCGAAATAGGAAAAAGCTTTCGACAATTTTTTTGATGTTAGCTGTTTGGATACAACAGGCTCTGTCTCTTGCAACTGAATGAGTTCCTCATATGAAAGGGGTTCCCTATCAGCTTCAAGTAGATCAAGCACATCACGTTCGTTCAAACCTTCAAAGCCGAGATCATGTGCTAGATCCAAAATGTTTGGCCTAATTTCAGGAAGGCAATTAACTTCTGCATCAGTACTTTTTACACATTCTGACCATATTTTTTTCCAAACATGGTTCATTGTTGTTAATTTTAATTCCTTCCATGATTCACTGATGCTGTCAACAGCATCCTTGATGTTATAGTTTTTCCAAAATGTTTTAATTGAAGATTCACCATCGGTTTCCCTTATAAGTTGTCGGAAAGTTCGGCGTAGATAATATGCCTTAAAAGTGGCTATTGCACCCTGATCCATTGGTTGGATCAGAGCTGTTGTATTTTGTGGAAGGTACTCAATCATGACATCTACAGATAGTTCGGATAAATTAGTAGGATGCCCCTGGTGCATTATCTAAAATTAGCATAGCCTTATTGCTTAAGTCAGGGTTTCCCAAACTTTTTGAGCGACGGAACACTTCGCAAATCCGAAAATTTTGGCGGAACACTTAGCTTATTTTGCTGTACCCAACTTCTAGGTACTAAAATCTTCGCCTTCATTATGAAGTAGAATATGTTCATTCTTTTAATTTACTCCAAATTTTTGTGAAATATCTATTTAGGCTCCATGGAACACATATTTTGGATTCGCGGAACACCAGTGTTCCGCGGAACATAGTTTGGGAAACCATGGCTTAAGTTATTGTCTCGCAAATATTTTTTCACTTCTGTACAAAAGTGATTTTTGAACCAATCCTTAAAAGTAGCTTTAGTCATCCAAGCTTTCTTGTTGGATCTCCATATGACGGGTAATTGATTTTTATTTAGTCCTTTAAGAGGCCTTGGATTTTCGGACAAATATATTAAAAGTGATTTTAGCTTAAAATCACCCGCGGTATTTGCACCAAGTAGTAAAGTTAATCGTTCTTTAGACACCTTATAACCAGACGCAGATTTTTCGGTTTTTGAAATGTACGTGCGATCAGGCATTCGCTTCCAATAAAGCCCTGTTTCGTCTACGTTAAACACTTCAGATTTATGACCACCTCTTTCAATAATTCCCTTTAAAATGTTGGGATATTCCTTAGATGCGGCCTCATCGGCGCTAGTTGCTTCACCTTTCATTTTAAAATTATGCAAATTAAATATATTTTTAAATTTTTTAAAAAATCGACATCGAAAAAAAGTTTTTTTGCCGTTATAGCGAAACATTTTAGGCCGTAAATCGAAAACGTGCCTTAATTGAAGAGGGCCATTATAGCGAAATGCCGTATAAAGAGCGGCCGTATAGCGAGGTATGGGTGTATAATATATTTAGGATGTATAGTAATAGTAGTAACTGGAATACTGACAAACCGGACACTATCAAAAATACAGATCTAGACACTAGCAGTATTTTTGTAGCAGTTAAATCAAGTAGTCCCTATCTATTAGGTTCGCTGATGGTAATCCATGGGATAGGTAGAATCTACATTTTGTCCTCT
Source organism: Plectrocnemia conspersa (assembly GCF_051122295.1). Taxonomy (NCBI): domain Eukaryota; kingdom Metazoa; phylum Arthropoda; class Insecta; order Trichoptera; family Polycentropodidae; genus Plectrocnemia; species Plectrocnemia conspersa. Next base: position 25,347,291 of record NW_028277165.1, read on the forward strand.
GTTTTTTAACAACCTGCAAAAACTAAAGCTTATTGTGGTGCCATCTATAGAATGAATGTTTGTACTACATGAGATTAGACACAGAGATCATATTTTTTTCGGCGTATAAATTTTATTTTATCCACATTAGCTGCTGTAACCCATCAAAAGTTTAAGATGCTAAGAGCATTGTACATATTATAATATCAAGTATAACATAATTTTATTAACAAATTTGCAATGGTGTGGAAATATTAACAAGGTAATTATAAAAAAGAATTACATTTTTAATATTATACACTTGGTTATAGGAAACGGGCTGAAAAAACTGACAGTACCAAAACCGTATACAATTGGGTAGACATCACCGATGAATTCATGACGAGTATTAGAGGTGAATATGATTATTCCTTTCCCATATTATATATAGAGCAAAATTAATATATTATTATCTTTGTTTAGAATTGGAATTGGGCGAGTTGCTGCATGAAGAATTCTTTGGTCTCTTTGAAGCCATGTCGGCGATTGAAATGATGGATCCCAAAATGGATGCTGGAATGCATTGCAATCGCGGGACGACCAAACCCTTGACCTTTCAACAAGCCGTCGATGTCAGTAAAAGATATTCAATATTGTTTCAATTGAATATCGATAATTAATAAAATATAATTTTAAATCAGACCGGCAAATTGAAATTGGAAAATATGACACCCGGCGAAATCATCGGAATAATAGATGCAACCTTGTCTTGCATCGTTTCTTGGCTGGAAGGACACTCGCTGGCGCAGACCGTCTTTACGAATCTCTACTTACATCAACCGCTAGCTATTAAAGACAGAACGTTGAAAGCATTTTGCATAGCTGTATATAAAATATTAGATTTAATTAGAAACTACATCAATTCGTAAGTTTGATTGTTGTAATTTTGTGTGATTATTAAGTAAATTATTTCAACAATAAACATGCATATTACAGTGCTCAAGTTTACGAAGAAGAAGATTTTCAGCCTATGGGTTATGGATATTGTCTTGGTACACAAGGGAACGACGGTAACGATGTAAGCGCTGAAATTACAGAACAAAAGAGCATCACTTTATTGAGAGAGCAAGAAGATGATTTGTATAGAAGATCGAGAAATAATCAACAAGATGTAAGATTTTTTAAGACCGTTAAGCAATTTGGTGTATTTTTCTTCATTGTAATTAGTTATTACGTATCTGGTGTTCAATATCTTTAATGCAATATTTTTTATTAAGTTTTGTGTATTTTAAGTTGCTATTTTTATTTATCTTAATTAAAGATTCACTGGTTATTAAATATTTAATTTCGATAAAATAAGCATAAATGTTTATAAAAATGATATTTTATAATGGAAATACACAAAGTTTCCAATCTCAGTTTAAGATTGTGATAGACAAATATTAATTGGAGCTTTTATATTTTGTTCATTTATACAGCATCCATTTGTCATATTTTTTCCACTTGTTGACAACCAGAAGTAAAATTTTTGTATATCTGTTAGCTTTACAATTTAATGTTTATTAGTTTACCTATTTCTCTTAAATTTTACCTTCTTTTGTGTATAATTTATTACAGCATTACTTTTTGTTTTCGTATTTAGGGCGAAGGTCTGATTGGAGTCTTTGCACGTATCAAGTTCACAAGAATGTTGTATCAAACATTGAGTCTGTTACTAAAGAAAGACCAGCAATCGATTAACGACGCCACAAGACTGTTAGCCGGATGCTCTGAGATGCTCATCATTATGAACAAAACTATTGAGAAAGGAACACACTCGGAAGAAAGCTGTAATAAAAAAATTCCAATATCTTAAAAATTACTTTATATTGAGGACTTATCGTTAATTTTGCAGCCGATATGCCGAATCCGATGGGCTTTGAGCCTCTTGTGAATCAGCGTTTATTGCCACCAACATTTCCCAGATACACACGGATTAAACCGCGAGCAGAAACTTTACAATACTTTAGCGATTTAATTGCCAAACTTCGAGAAGCCATGAAAGTGACGACCATAACCAGCTTTCATAGCGTTTTGGTGAATGTCTTCAAGATAATTTTTTTTATTATTATTATTTTCTATTCGTATTGATTGATTTGATCGTTTTGTGCTTTCTAGGATTTCTTTATTAAATTTAGCAGAAATCAACCGTGTATATTGTCACGATCGGCTTTGCAACTGTTATATTTAGACGGAAAAAATGGAACTCCTTTGGCTGCAAACGTGCCCGAAGCTCTACGAGAGGCAGCACGGACTTTCATCTGCCCCCCTGCGCTAGTTCCTCGCTACCAACTTTTGAATAATCCACAGGTGAAAATTGCTTCTCTTACGTATAATATTATTTATTATTATTGTTAATTATTTTCTCTGTGTTTTTCCTCGGTTATATCTAGAGTCTCCAATTACTCGAACCATCAACTACTCGAGTATCGAATATTAAAATTTTAAAATACTCGAGTACTCGAGTACTTTTGAGTATTTACCAAATGTACCAAAATAGCTATTATTCAAATTCTTGCACATATAAATAAATAAATAAAATACTTAGTATGTTAATTTTTACAATTATTTTAACTTCACGAACATACTTTTTAAAAACAATAATGCAAAAAGTGTCTCGAATTTAATATTACTGCTAACCTTTGGTTTTATTATTCCCGTTATGGAAAAAACCCTTTCCGTTGCTGTTGATGTTGGTCTTATTGTCATTAACGCGTTGGATAAGGCTTCTAATTTATATCTGTTCGCTTTTTATAGATATAAAATTTTTTGAACTCTCTTTTTATGTTCTCTTCTTTCATTCCCTTCTCTGCTTTTCTCTTATTTCCTTCGACTATTGACAAAATAGCATTTTGTAATTCTTCTTGAATAGATTTTTTTTTCTTAACAATATACAATATTCTACTCCTTCTGATTAATGCGAAGAATTTAAATCTATATCCTTCGAAGATGTATTTGGGTGAATCCCTTTCACTCTAGAGCTAAACGGTTCGCAAAGAACTGACTTTACTTTAAATGCCTTTAAAACACACAATTGTTTTGATTTATATTTTAAGCTGAGGGATTAGTATAAACAATTGACAACACTTTACGCTACAACTGCATAGTCATAAAACCTAAAATTTTTTTTTGTTGATATTTCATATTGTTCATTGCCATAAATTAGATAAGTCGGGACTGTCGAACAGAAAACACAAAAGAAATTTCTCCGTCGTACCCACTAACATAGCCGATGACCGGAACTATGCAACTATGGAACTATGAAAAAATTATACCTGATAGTAACCGCTCTAACTCTGGACTTCGGGCATAAACGCCAAATAAAAGCAAGACGTTAACCTTTACCGGACCGAGTTAAAGTTATTTTTGTTTCTGAAATATTTCAAAATTTTTTAATTTCGAGTATTAATCGAGTAATTTTCAAAATACTCGATTATCAAGTACTTGAAAAATAGACAAGTATATTCGAGTATCGAGTACTCGATTACTCGAATTGGAGACTAGTTATATTGCATTTGTCCACAAGAACATAGACAATTTTTTTGCCAACACATTTTTTTTAAAATTAAGCTGCTCTTGTTTATGACCAATAATTAATTTTACTCTATGTTTATGCGAAATAATTTATGTTTTAAACACTATATTCACCCGTTGGCATCCACAAGTTTTCAGTTCTACACTACACAATCACTAACTGTAAATGAGTTTCATGAATGATAACTAGACCAGTTTGAAGGGCTTAGTTCTCTTCAGCCGTCTTTTCAAGTTGTTCATGTTGAGGAGCTTGCTGCCCTGATGTTGACGCGCTGTTGTGTATTTTATAACAGAATGATAATTCAAAAATAGATTTATAATTAATTTTAATTGGCAACTAATTATTTGCTAAGTATATAATTCAATTAATGGTCAGTTAAATAAAAAAAAGCGATCAGAAGAATAAAATACATTTTTGATTACTAAATAATTAAGCTTTTGATCAGTAAAATAATATAAATGGTCTGTAAATTAACTAAATGATTAATAGACATAATAAACGATCAGTATCCATTGATCAGTTATTGTTAAATCCTGTACTCCACTAGCGAATTTTGTTTTAAAAAATAGTTGTAGGACGACGCATCAACTGTTACGGAAAAAATGTTCCGAACGTACGTATCGTTTGGGTTAGGTTTTGTTTGAAAAGCAAATGGAAGTTTCGCAACTGTCAATAATTTAAAACCAACCATTTATTGTAATTATAGATCATCATACATATTATTATTTTGATACTTTCCTGTTAATCTAATTTATTCTAAAAAAATATTTCTTCATTTGTTAATACATTTTATTTATTTGTATACATCACTGTTCTGACCAACGCTCACTCGCTGCTGTTTGTTCGCACATAACCTGTTTAAATTTCAAAATTAAAACATGTTAGGTGCGAAGGAGCGGCAGCGAGTGAGCTTTGGTCTGAACAGTAAGCACCCCATGAATCTCTGCAAGAAAGTTACTTAAAAAATGTCATTTATAGTTGTATATAAATATATATTTTTTAGATTAAAATTGCCCCCCAATAACAGGAAAGTACATTAACTGGTTGTGAATTGTTATGGTACTGTTTTTTGCTGTTCTGTTTTGTGTCACAGTTCTAGTTCGATATGCTATGTTTATTCATGGAATTGTCTGGCGCACATCTTTTCATACAAAGGGTAGTTTTTTGGTGGTGATAATGAATGATTAATGTCTCGAAACGGATCATGCTATTAGATGATCTCTGCAATATTTCTGATTGTTGACGTTTTTCTTTCTTGGTTATGAGATCTCTCTCCTGTTGCGTAACATGTGTTGACTTTCGAAATGGATTGATAATTATGTGGTGTATTCAAGTGGCCGTTATGGTGATTTATAAATTGTGACTAATGGCGCAGATGGTTGAAAACTACTACAAAGTTAAATGAACATAATGTATCTTTGAAATCGAGAAATATATTTCATCAACTTTTATGTTGCTCATGTTTCAAGAATTTTTTTTTGAAATCCGTAATGTTGATATTTATATAAATATCTTAGTATCTACTTATATAACATTCTTTAAAAAAATTGTTAATCAATTAAATTTGTTTAAAAACCAGGCTAGAGAATATGTGGACATATTCTTAAATCACTGTGCACGACCATTCACAATGCTTTTGCAAGTGTGCGGACATAATCGAGCTCGTCAGCGAGATAAGCTCGCTCACTTATTGACTGAATTTGCAGCTTTAAAAGAAGAGGTATTTATATGATTAAAAAAGCAATACCAATACAAAACTGATTTTATAAACTTATTTTAGGCGGAAAATATCGACATATTTCTTCGTGCTCTTACTAGAAACATTGATACTCCACGACCATCATTGTCCTGCTTCGGAACCTGGATATTTTATCATATAATTAGGATAATGATAATGTATCTATTGTCCGGACTTGAATTAGAATTGTACAGCGTTCACGAATACCACTATATCTTTTGGTTAGTTGTTTTATTATTATTAGATATACCAATTTTTTGTTTTTAAGCAAAAAACTAATTATCTTTGTCTATACGGCATTTTTGTCGATCTTGTTTACACTATGTTTTTGCATTTACAGTATAAAAATCATTTCAGATGGACATATTAGATCATAATTTAATGAATTCTGTCCAATATTATTAAAAATCAGTGTGTATGTTTAAAAAACGCTAGTAAAATATATTTAGATATTAACTATATTTGTATCAATTTAGGTATTTGTATGAATTCTTATACGGATGGCTCTCGAATGCACTTAGTAGTGTCGAGTCTATATTAGCGGAACAAGAAGCTGCCAGTGGAAATAACAACAGCACTAGCAGCGGAGGACGCAGGGGCTCTCGGCCTCCAAGGTACAAGAAGAGGCCGACTCCTCGGCCGTCGCAACACGAAGCATTACTGTGTCAGATAATGCAAAATTTGTGCGGCGGATATTATAAAGTAATATATAAATCTTTATACCGATGACTAAATCGATGACTAAATCAATTATTGAATGAATCTTTCATCAGGCTCTGGTGGCTTTCCATATACAAGGAAAGATCCCGATACCGGTGTCTCATTTCGACAATGAAGCCGTGCGTTATAAGCACAGATTCGCACCACTGTCGGTGATGACTCCACCGCTCGTTCCGTACGCAGAGTTCAAAGGAATGACGACTCGATTGCGGTAATTGGATTAATCATGCTCTAGTGCGTTGTTGTGTTATTGATTTGTTATTAATTTAATATGCTTGCGTGTCACAGTCACGAGAATCCTATTATACTCTATTTGGGAGGATGTAAACATTTTCAACAAGCGAGGACTTTGATGGAGTCGATTCAGAACCCGGATCAGGAGGTATGGTTTTGATTTTTATGTTTTTCATAAACTATGGAGGTTAAATTGTTGTGATACATTTATTTAACACAGATAGTAGATATGAATTATATACTTATAGTATTATTTATATGTTTATCATATATTAATAATATTATACACGCCGAGTAATATTACTTTTTTAATTGATCTTTGCAATATTTCATAATAATTATAAAAACATTGATCATATCTTAATATACTATTATATATATAAATGGTAATATTTTTTTAGTGTATAAATAGTATTATCTGTAATCCTCAAAGTGTTTGATGCGGCTGATATATGATATTTTTCGATTCGCGTGCCGGCAAATGATATTTTAGTAATTTGCAGTCAAAACTGCAACTGGGTATTGCAATCTCGTACTTGGAAAAGTCTACTCTTAAGTGGTAGAAAAATATTCTGTCCCTTTTTTCTGCAACGTGTCAAGTTTTTACCTGTTTTATATACTGTGGTATGCTATTAAGGTGTTGGATTAGGTTTATTTTTTATGTTACTTGTACAGTCAAGTATTTTTTTCCCTTTCATTTCATTATACAGATCTTATTACCTGTTACATCTATATTTTATTTTAGTTGAAGAATTTTTTTATGTATATTTTATTGCACTTGTAATAAATAATTCCAGAAATAGACTGATTAAAATTCATCAGAATCGAATAATAAAAATTAGTTTTTACAGTTTTTACAGGTAGTGAAAATTAACTTGTCACAGTCATGAAAATATTCAAAATATCACATGTATTCACTAAGAACTGGGGATAAATTACAAATAACATTTGTATGTAATTTTACTATGGGTTTTGAAGTAACAAAAAATTGCCATAAATACTATATATATATCTTATTTTATGTGTTCTGTTTTTTAATACAAAAGTTTACTAAAGCAAGATAAATACCAATTTGACCATTGAAAGGGCAGATATATAATATTTGATCTGCAAATCTAACTCCATGCAGTTTTACTAAGAGTTTTTAATCTTGAAAATAGTAATAGGAGTCTGGCTTACTTTTAATTTTATTGATTGGTTATTTTCTTCATAGCTGTAATACTGTTTTATTAATGTATATTGATTTAATTTCAGATCATTGATTTGTTGAAAGTCGCCAAGACTAACTTTGTAGTACTGAAATTGTTGGCCGGGGGTCACCGGAGCGACTCGACGACTCCCCCAGATTTCGACTTCAGTGTACACAGACACTTTCCCATCATAAAACTTGTATAGCGTTTTAATACCCTTTAATTAATATTAACATATATATATGTCAATGTTTTAATTTTCTTGTTGTACAGTCAGTCGGCATTGAAATGTGTAAAAAGAGCTAGTCACATTGTTTTCAAAAGTTTTCTGTTTTATATGATGTCATAAAAATTAATATAAACATTAAAAAAAAGCTTATAACCACAATTTCGTTTTAATGCATCAATTCAATCAGTTATACAATATACAAGCATATTGGTGAATAATTTAAGTATAATTTTATTATCTTTGATAAGAAAAAAATATATTTTATAATATTTATGTGACGATTACGACGGTACTTTCTTGATAACGCTTTCGGGTAAATTTGTATAGTCTTCGATTACGTCTTCGTTATCGGATTCGCCTTCGGACATGTCGGTAAGACATTCTTGATCTCTAGCAGCAACACTCAAAAAGTTTTCTTTAGGAGATTCTATAATTTATTAAAAAATACGTATTAAATCGGAGATGGGAATAATATATTAAAAATGTATAATATAACTTACGCTCTATGTAGCTGACATTCCCGCTGTAGTCCGTCATTTGAAGCGCATTCGCCGGCGTATGCGGTCTATCCGTTGCAATATCAGGACCGTCTTCCTCATCGCTTTCATCTCCGCTCATCTCTTCTTCGTCGCAGTCTTCAATCTGATACATCAAAATATTTTTTTAAAATATATTTCAAAGATCTGATATTTGTGAAATCATACATGTATTTCAAAAGACTGTTGCTTTTTTCTAAATTCCATTAATGAACTCGACGGTTTGGTATCGTCGTCCATAAATACTCTGGTAGTACTTGGCGAATTAGCTCCTTTGATGACAGTCTCGCCTTCGACTATCTTGAAACCGACTTCCAAATTCATGGGCACGTCAATACCCACTGTTCTTCTGCGTAAACCGCAAGGTTTTTCTGGCGTGCAATTATCCATGTTACGTATTGTTCTAAAACTTAATTAAATTATGGAGTTATTCACTTAATTTAATTTAATTTTATATATCCAAATTTCATATTATTCACAACGTATTTTAATAATGATAATATTTATAAAACATACGACTCACAGAGCAACAGCACTGTTTAACAGTTAGACACAAAGTAAAAATCAAATGATATATTTTCCGTAAAAGCAGCTTTAGTGGGGTGCGAGGGGTGAAGGCACTTCGGAAGCCTTAGTAAAACATGATCAAAACATATTTCCAGTGGTTTTTCAACAATGTATTTTAAAATAACTATAATTACATATTGCTGTTGGTATGAATAATATTTACTTTCGACAGTCATGCGCAATAACATAGTTCAACAGATTATCATACCCTTAAAATTTTCCCTGTGATCAGTCATTTGCCATGAGGGATATATCCGTATGTGTTGATACATAGTTAGGGATCGCAATGATACCGGGATTTTCAAAACCGGTATCACCGAGAGAAAAAACTATTGATATTATTTTTTTATTTATTATTAATTGGTAATATAGAGCAAAAAATAATGTTTATTCATTGTTGAATGTTGATACATGCTTGCGAATTTTTCAAAAAAGTCCAAGGATTCAAGAGTCGGACATTTTCTTTAGATATATTGAATAAAGATGTAGTAATTATTGTCGTCCTCATATATTTTTTATAAATATAATAAATAAGCAGATCAAATATCGAATTAGGTTTCCGACATTTATGTTATTTTTGTTAATGCATGTTTTGCGGTACAAAGAATAATATAAGAAACAATCTTCTTTACATTCAGGTACTTCTAAAAATACTTTATACGCTGATCCTTTATGTGTTGTATATGAGTACATACTAATAAAAATCAATAAAACCTTTGTCCCATTTATGACCTTATTTTTAAATTCATTTACTATATTGTCCGAAAAAATATTTTTGAAAATACGGGCACCAGATCTCTCTTCTTTTGGTACAATTCGTCTTTGCTCAACTGCTTCTGGATGCCTCCTAAATTTACCTAGTTTACCATGTCACAATATTGTTACTCATTTTCTGTTATTTTATTACATAAAAAGATTTTTTATAATCTCGGATATTTAATATACAGTGACATTGTAATAATTTTATTGTTTTACTTTCAATATTCATAGAGTTAAATGGTTAGATATATGAGACAAAATGACAATTACTTTTCAATCAAGATAAACCTTACTTACTGTGAATAAAATCAACTTTGATGAACAAATCGATTGAACGTCTTCACGCCATGAAAAATTATCATGAACTCTACAAAAATTGAATACAGATTATGTATATCTATAAAAAAATTAACTATAATAAAGATCAAATCATTTCATGCGGAAGCGCCTTTTTGATGTTGTAAAATTCAGGCGGAAATGATTCGTTTCTTTCTCAACGTCTGTAACATTTAACGAAGATATAAAAAAATGTAATCTTTTATAAGGTATTTTAATTATAAAACGTTCCGTAGAGTTCCGGTTTATTTTCACTTCTGCAAATACAGTGTTAGTATAAGATTGTAAACTATGATGAATTTCAATAGTCACAAATAGTTGTAATTTAAAAAAATTAAAATTGAGAAACATTGAAAATATTAAAACATTAGAAGTTCCTAAGCTGTGTAAGTGTATTATTATGTGTGTGTGTCGCTGAATTTCTTTACAAGTCACGGCGTGTCAGTTATTACTCAGAGGTAAATTGGATTAAAATACTCAAGCATTTTCTAAAAATAATGTAATAAAATTCAATATTAAAAAAAAATGATTTATAAAGTTTTACATTGTATATATATGTATAAATTATAAAATATGTACAAAATTATTAATTTCACAAATGCATAATTATGTGTATCAATGGTGATCTGCCTTTATACTTTTTAGTTCTGTAAATTAATTTAATATGCAGTTGAATCAATGCGATAATTTGTTTTACATTATATAATATATTACCTTGATCATCAATCTTAGGTTTTGTATAGAATCTTCTCAGAAACGGAGCCAAATATTTCACATCGGTGTCTGTCGATTTTATAGGTCGCCAAATTACGCTCACAAATAAACCTATAATTATTGATAGTACACATCCAATGAATGGATGCCATAAATAAGAAATTTGATATAATATGAAGACTTCTCTGTAAAAAAATTATAGTCATTCATTAATTTGTTGAGATTCAATATATGTATGTGGAAAAAACAGGCGTAGATTTTTTGAGTTATAGAATATTTCTTTCGATGGTTTGCATTTATGGTAATGAAAAAATAACATGAGTGACGTATAGTCAATATCAAAAATGTAATTTTTGATACTATATCGTAAAGTGAACAGACATCCTCGTTTGAGGAGGATTGTCCTTGAACAAAAAAATCCAAATGACCTTTTTTTGAGCTCCCGTAGCAAACATTGTGGAAATGACAATCTTTTTTATTTTCCGCATCCTCCACAAACAAAAATTTCCACAATGGCCTTTTTATTTTTAGTGTCCTTCGATATTTTCAAAATCTGGTCATCTTATATATCGGGATAACTCATAATCGTTGCGTCGAAATTACTTGTTAACTAATAGATTTGTATCCCTCGGATCCACTAATAATCAGAGTTTTTGTCGGCATAAAAAACTTAAGAGCAGTGCACATATCCGCATGGATGTTCATTAACGGTGTCCATGAATAGTATAGAAATTCGTCGCTGAAAAGGTTCCAGAGGATAATCACGTCGTCAAATATACTAATTTTGTATCTACTGTTACGCCGTTCACACGGCAAAGTCTAATAATAAGATCTGTATTAGTTTTTACAGAGTCTGGTCCCGCCTCGATTCATTATTAGACTTTCCCCATTCTTCAAGGTATATAAGCCAGAATACTGCCGTACTTAATCGCTTCCGTAAGTATTTCTAACCCAAAACTTGCCCACAGAACTTCATCTTCACTTCCGATTTGGAATAACGAGAGTTCAGTCGAATTTGCACCATGCGGTGCTAAGCCAAACCGAGCAAGACGACCCTTGGAATGACTAGAACAGCCACTTTCTGAACCCATAATTCAACTCGATCTTTATGCATCGAGTTGAACATCGATTATAGAACCGTGTTATTTATAGATCATTGTTGAGAAAGACTAATTAGAGTTACTCGAGTTTTTATTCTTCATAAATGGATAACTCAGGGATGCTTAAGTCAAAGAGACAAGGAAACATATGCTTGAAATGGATATCTTCATGTTAAAGACAAGATTAATAAAGAAAAGTGAAGGTAGAATCTGAACAAGTGTTAGTAATGAATCATTAATTTGTAAAATACATGAACACACATGTAGCAGTTCTGGAAATGCAGTTAGTAACGAATAAGTACGTAAATTTATCTACACTTGTTTTTCACACACCAGTAACATTATACTAACTCAGGATGCTGAACGTGAGTTGCATTATCTGATAGAGGAAAATTTAAAGGATATGGAGCGTTGGAAAATTTATAGTGGCAATTTTCTGTAGACACCGGTTTCTCGGTAAAAGTCAGCGCATTGCTCGCTATTGATAGTTGAGTATTTATACAAATCCATGATAGTACAACCAGTCCTGACAGTCCTCCAATCAATGCTCCCTAAAATTGAATTACTTTCACAATAACATAATTTAATATAACATTATATAACTATTTTAAATTACCGTTGAATGTATCTTAGGAAAGAGAAGACCCATCGCAAATATTCCAAGAGATGCTCCACCTGATACAGCCGATAACGTTGCATTCAATTGTAGTACAGTTGTACCAATTCTTTCAACTAAGATCACTAAACCTAAAATTATATTTTAATGTAATACATATTTAGAATCAATGTCTATATTTAATATTACTTCAAATGCGAATGTATAATATTATAAAAAAGTCATTTTTGTTATTTTCAACATTGATATCTTGATTATTTTATATTTTGGTTTAATAAAAATAAAACAAGTCAAAAAAGTAATATTCAATCTTAGGCATACATTAATATGAAATATTGATATTGTATGTTTAAAACTAGATACAGTAGACCCCTAGTGACACGATCAATTTGGAACGTGTTATTAGGGTGCGTGTAGTTGGGGGACTAGAAAATACTAAATTTTTTGCAATACGTACATACGAATCAGGCTCTTGTGGTGAGATATCTTCCCTTATATTGGGCACGCAAATAGCACGTTCCCAATTTACCGTGTCTACTGTGTATATATTTATATGTTTGATACTGCTGTTAAAACCTACATATATTGTGATATATGTATGTGTATAAATCATACTTACTTGTACAAATAACACCAAGAACAACGACTACACTCTTGATGAATATAGCAGTTTGTTTCTCGTTCATGGGTTTTCCGTATGGTTTATAAAAATCTTCTAAGACAACAAGTGCTAATGAATTCAAACCCGTCGATAGAGAGCTTCGATAAAAATATTATTAAATACACATAGGATAGCCAAAAGTATGTATATGATTTATAAATACTGTTCACAATATATTTATTTATTAATTAATAAAAAACACATACCTCAAAGCAGCACTAAAAACACCAGCAATAAATAGACCAGGTAATCCTGGTAAGTCTCCCAGGACATCCATAACCAAAAGTGGTAGCAGTTGATCTTTAGCCTTAGCCAATTTTGTTGTAACCGGATCGCACAAATGATAGGTTGCAAAAGTTAGTAAACCACAATATGAACACACGAATAAAATGACTAGAACTCCTACAAAAAAGCACCACACTGTTCTGTAATTAAAAAAACATATAAATTAGTTGTAATATATACTATGCTGTGTTTCATGTGTGTAAAAACAAGTAGAATATGTAGAGCTAGCAAGTAAAAAAATTAATTGCGCTCTTTTGGGAACAAAATATATAAAAAAATTATTGCCATAAATTTGTTTTAAAGCTTTGACTCTTTAGCTTTGCTTATTAAAAAAAATACTTCAAGAAGAGAAAATATTGTAGCTATGTTTCATAAATCTTGTGTGAAAAATTAGGTAAGACATTAATTGTTATGTTTCAGAAAAAATATTTGATGTTATGTCATGCATGCTTCATATGTTGTAAATATTTAGATCTGTTTCGGTACCCGGAAAATATACCGACTGGTAAATTTGTCAAATGGAAAATTCACCGACCCCGCAATTCGTATTGGGTCCGACCGTTGCATTCTTTGAGTTTGTAACATTATTGTGATGCTTTTAATTTTAATCCATCTATTGTCACCTACGGTCTGCACCGAGCACTAAACCCTAGTTGTATGGCAGGTATTTTAAGCTCTTTCGGTCGGTATGTCAAAGGCTTACTAACCTGCCAACGTTTATGACTTAATAGCGTGAGATTATACTGTACGTTTTTTTTTTTACATTGCTTGCCGATGTATGCTGTGAATTTTTTCAGTCATAATGAAAATATTATGGACAACAAGCATGTTAATAAGACCACCCTGAAAAAATCACATAAAACACGTACAGTATAATCTCACGCTATTAAGTCATAAACGTTGGCAGGTATTTTAAGCTCTTTCGGTCGATATGTTTATGACTTAATAGCGTGAGATTATACTGTACGTTTTTTTTATTACATTGCTTGCCGATGTACGCTGTGATTTTTTTCAGGATAGTCTAATTAACATGCTTATTGTCCACAATATTTTCATTCATGATTTATGGTACAAACATGCACCAATTTATATACTGACCAGATAGCTATTGATAAACATTTTTAGAAACTATTAAAATTTTAGTATACCATACTATTAATATATATATGTATATAAAAAATATCAAGGCAAAAACATGTTAACTAACTAATTTTACAAATATTTTGCAAAAATCTAATATTTTCTGTTGTAATTTAAATAGTATTTTTTTATTATTATTGAATATTAAAGACATATTTTTATTGTAATTATGAGTTATTTAATCCTATATATTGAAGTTTAAGAACATATTCAATATAAATGTGAGTTACAAAATTTTACGCTATTAAGTCATAAGCGTTGACAGGTTGGTAAGTCTGACATACCGGCCGAAAGAGCTTAAAATACCCTCCATAAAACTACAAAGTACTTTGTGCAGACCGTATGTGACAATAGACGGCTTAGAACTAAAAGCGTATGCAATACACGCAAAAAAATGGGCGAGACCAAAAATCTCCCCAGTTTGCTCATATGTATAAAAAGCGTCTTGTATAAAATCATCATCAATAATTTCAACCAAAGCCACCCAAACTGAAGTTTGTACAAATTTAACCAAGAGGAACCGCCGACCAACTTAGATGGAAAATATCAAAGAAGCATTGCTTCTATTTTCACGTCAATCTGGTCCAACTCAACGTCTGGAATTTGTAGTGCAACCCGCTTCGGAAACGACTGGATCCTTTGGATGCAGACACTGATAGTGGACTTATACAATAACATACATATACAAACTGCACGTGAAGGTGATTCAAATTACTGTATAATATAAAATTTATTAACAAAACTGTCTTATATTAAAATAAACACCACTGACACTAATAAAAAAATATATAGTAATAACCAATTAAAAAATGCACATTTAAAAAAAAAGTTCGCATCAACATACAATAGAATCGAGCACTTCAAATTATTTTTGCTTACCTCATCACAATAATTGTTTTAAATTTGTATCTCGTTATGTATGACATACAGATTGCAGGAAGTTAGATTAGTACACCATGAAGTTGAAAAATGAGTATTAGTTCATGCTTTTAATGCTATTTACTTAAATCGACTGTAATTACATTTAACTGCAAATCATTGTTACTGAACAATCGTGATTGAAAATCTTAATATATTATAAAGCTTTGAATTTGTAATGTTAAGATACTAGTTAAAGTAAATCATTGATTAATATCTGAAAGGTTTGATTATTTTTGACCCCAGTGATTTTTCTATTGTTTCTGAAATATCGAAATTAGTGAGTATTATAACCATGATTCTGATTGATTGATCCCAGATTAGGTATTTCTAGCTTTTTCCTAATCCTACGGTGGCAATTAATTAAAATCGAGTTAGACATAAATTACTATTACCTATTTATATGTGTCATATAAATAGGTAATAGGTACGTTTTATATGCTTGGTTGCAAATTTATAAATTAACTTAATATTGACATATAATAAATAAATTTAATTTTAAATAATATATTTTATACTTAATGATCGATGAGAAGTTGGGAAGGGATAAATATCTCTGCACCATCGTCTGAGACACTGCGTTTGAAGCCAGCCAAAAGAAACATCCACCAATAATGAGACCCCATACAGTGTGCCTGGTTTTTGGATTGACGTCCCAGCTGAAATAATATATAATTAATTATAATAATATTTTAATACAATATAATAAATATGTAATTATAGTACATAGGTCCTTCAAATCTGTCACTATCTAAATTTCTTTGGATGACTACAGATATTCCACCGATGTCGATTGTACCTTTGATGGCAATTAAAAAGATTGCTCCAATCATGATCATTGTTTGAATCACGTCTGTCCAAACGACAGCTTTCAAACCTCCCTGTTAAATAAATAAAAATATAATATAGCAAATATATTACTCATAATTGTTAAAAGATAAAATATTTACCACGCAAGTATAAAATATGCAAATGAGGCAGACTAAAGGTGTCAATATGAAGATGTTTACACCAGAAACTAGAGATAGATGCAAAGGTTTTATGTTAAACATAATTATATATTGATAGATAGCACAGAGATGAGCTAGCAAATACGACCTTTGAAATAATTAATCAGTTAATAGAACTGAAATGAGCAACAATTGGAAAAAATATGTTACTTATTTATTAACTCAAATGGTTTTTTAAAGCAAAATCTTGAATCTAGTTTTAATTGTATTTTTTGCATATAAAATAAAAAATATACTAATACCAATTAAAGTCACTTCAGTGGATTATAAGTTTTGTTTTATAGCAGATTTCATATTGTTATAAAATGGGTAATGAATTTTATGAACAGAACCGTGACTTCAGAATTTTTCACATTGTATATATAACGAGAAAAGGATCTAACGACTTATTTTTCACTATTTCGCTTGGCTCATCTCTATTCAAAAAATAATGAACGATCATAACATATAAAACAACCTTGATTGAATGCAAGTGCTGGCACATATATGACAATTGGCAACCAGGTCAACTGAAATTGTCAAATTAAATTAAGTCTTATTGGTCCATGTATGAATATTTGACGGTGTGCTTACTATTCCTAATGCGAAAAGAGCCGAACCAAGCAATCTCAGTCTGTAGTCAAACCGCATCTCTAAATACTATAATATTTAATTATATACCATAAACAACATATATTATACAAATTTATTTTAAAAGCAATAAACCTCATACGAAGAAGTTATCTGTAATTCATGAAACACAGGCAAGAATATTTTCGACATGATAAAAACCATTGCTATGATTCCTCCGGTTATGTACAAATATTGTGTGCCATATACGTATATCTCTGTAGGTATTCCTAGTAGAGATATTCCTGATATAAAACTAAAATAAAAATTATATTGGCATGCTTAAATTATTTAATAAATATTGATTGATTAACAAAATTTACCTGGCCACTAAAGACATCGAAACTGGAAAGACTTTCATGTTTCTACCGCCCATCAAGTACTCCTGTTCGCTTTGCTTTCTCATGAATCCCCAATATACACCAATGCAACAGCACATGAACAGCATGATGACAAAAACGATGTAATCCCAAATGGAAAATCGCTGCATGGATAAACTCATTTCCTCCATGCTTATTTGTTCTATTTCGTCCATGATGCTTAATTGTATTAAGTATAATAATTAATAAAAAAAACTACTCTAAAGACTACAAGCTCGTGCCGAGGTTGAAGCTCAAGTCAATGTTTTGAGAATGAAAATGATCCAAGATAGCCAATCTCCTTGGATTAATGGAGATTGAGAGATTGCGTTGATTGTTGCTTCGCTTTTATGTAACATAATATGTACTAAGTACAGTGTTGGATTCAAGATTTAGGGATATTTAAGATATTGAGATTCTTAAAATTGTTTGAAAACATTCTGTAAAAAAATCAAATAAAAAAGTAGTCTAATTAATTCTAAAAAAAAGGCAAAAAAATACATTTTAAAATTGCTGACGAAATTAATTACCTTCAAAGAAGATACTTAAACGTTCATTATTAAAATAATGTACAAAACATATATTATTTGAGTCAATCTTTAGATAAATATTTATAAATAAATGCTTCATTATTGTTTATATATAATATTAACACTTTGAGGAGTATCGCCGTACATGTACGGCGGTCGATCTTTCACTGTTTTGAAGTACCCCAAAAAGTTATATATTAACATATATAACTGAAGAAATAGAAAACATTATAATTAAATATTAATTTTTGTAAATTATTTCTGTACAAAATAATACCAGTAAATAAATTAAAATAACAAAAAATATTTAATATTAATTTTATAAAAAATATTAAAAGCCTCTGAATTAATATAAAAAAATCTACAAAAGCCGAATAATATAAAATAAATATGTTAAATAAATTAACAAAAAGCATTAAAATAAATTATTATAACATACTAATATAAAAAAATAAATCAAAGCAATAAAACTTATAGAATCACTGATTTTTTATTATTATTATTTACTATAAATGTAATATTGAATAATAATAAATAAATAACAACAGAAATAATTATGGCAATATGCGTAAAATTAACCCACTCCCAGGTGTATACTAACAAATGTTTACAAATTAATTCACTACTCAAAGGGTTAAAAATAAATTTTAATAAAAATTGTTTTGGGCTATATTTTTAATATAATCTACAATATTTGAAGGGGCATAGCTATTAACATAGGTCTTAATTTAATAAGTACAAAATAAGTTTAATTTTAATTTCGTTTTTATTAAATAAGATACTGCTAATTTATTTTATGTTTACTAGTTGCTGATTTTCTATATTGTGCATAACAGCATTGTATATTTTTTAGCTAATGTAATATCCTACTTTTATGAAACTCATTTATTATAGTTTTAAGGCAAATTGATTATTTTACAGTATAAATATATAAAAATATAATTTTAATAAGCAATAACTATTTATTATAATTTTATATAGTTTTATTGCGGTAAATTTAATCAAAATGCTGATTATAAAATAACATTGTTTTTGTTCTACAAAATAAATTAGAAAAAGCGCTTCGAAGAGATAACGTTTATCAACTGTGAGAAGAAAATTTAACTTTTCGACAGTCGGAAAAGTTTCTCCTATTGGAAAACACAAATTCAATTAGGTGAATGTTGCGTACTTTTTGACACGAAAGGAACTTCTAATAGGTTTTGGAGTTTTCGTAATTTATATAATATAATTTTTATTATATTATTTTACATAAACGTGTTGCTTGATTGACATATATATAAAATTTAAGTGAAGTATAAAAATATCTTTAGATTCAATTAATTACACAATTGTATTAAAATTAAAATATTTAAAAAATTTAAGAAAATTCGTCTGAGACACTTCTACTGGTATCCAGGCCTACCGAGGGGTGGGAGGAAGGGGGACGAATTCCTGGAGCCCGACTCTGGAAAAAATCATAGCAAGAATATATGTACAAAAAAAAGTAAAAATCTAGCTCAAATAATGAATCTGAACTAAAATACAGTTGTTTGAGATTTATGTAATGATGTATTTCAGCTCTTTTTATACATAAAATAAATAAAAGAAGCGGAACATTGCCTTCAAAAGCATCCAATTTTTAAGTTATTATTTAATGGGACAGATTGTAGTTTTTGACGCGGCTCCGTTTGTGTTAAATTTGTTTGCAAATTATTGTATACTTAATTATATTTTGAACGTTTAAAAAACATTACATATGAGAGGAAATATTCAACGAATGTAGATTAGTAGCAGTAAATTTAGGTATTCGAACTGAAAATTCAGGAAGAAGCAAAAAAATAACGAAAAATCAAAAATAATGTATTTATAGATTAAATATGTCATTTCAGTAAAATCATATCGGAATATATTTTCACTAGTAAATATATATTTTTGGCAGTGAAAATATAAATTATTTGGTATGTGCTAGTAAAAGTATATGATTTTAACTTTTCTATATGTAGTAATATATATATATATTTAAATACTTATTAATATATATAAATACTTAAAACAACAATAGTAAAAATATTTTAATCAGATCTAATATTGTACGTATACAAATAAAATTGACAGAATCGTATTAAAAGGATATTTAAATATAAAAACATGATTTTTTATGTTGATGTGAAATATTTATATTTTATTATAACAATTAATTCTATTCAGTGTGTTCTAAGTTACATAAAAAAAATAAAAATGAATCTCATGTTAGCGAAGAAAAAACCTAATGTCGACTAAATGCAAAATCGAAGACATAAAATAAACCAAGAGAGGATAGTCCTTCGCGATTGTTACTGAAAAACTCGTAAAGTGTAGCTTGTTATAGCGGAAACCGAAAATCTATATGTTAACATAAATCTTGCTTTCTATCAACCTAAATTTTGTTCGACTGAATTTTCGGTTATAGCGAATCCGAAAATGTACACATGAATTATATATGACGTTATAAATTTTATCCAGGACTATTTACAATTTATGTAGCAGTTTTTTCGTTCACTAAGTTTAATATACGATACATTTATTTTATAGATAGTGTATATATTTCTTTGGAAGATGATCGCGAACCTACGTTTTAATCAATATTTGCACTATTTTGTATTTAAAAAAAAAATATATGTTACCCAAAAATGTATTAATTGTCCTTAAATGTGCTAAGCTAATTGCTTTGTAAATATTCACATAAATAAAAACCAGGAGCAGTATTCTTAATTTTGTGGAGTTTTTTATCACATGCACAATTTGTTATATTTAACGATTTGTACAAACAAAAGAGAGATCAACTGACAATCTGTCGGAAAAGGTGCAAAAATATTAAATAGATTACTAATAATAAAATTACTCTATGTATAAACCATTAAGGTTTGGTAACCCTAAGGGGCGTGACTTCGCAGCCAGTAAGACGCAGATGGAAACTAGTGAGCATTTTATTAGATTATTTTACATATTGTGACATACTATGATTAGCGAGTATCGTTTTTCTCCGAGCAGTGGTGGAGAAGCTGGCGCAAGGATGATGTCCGTTGAGATCCTCAGCGGTCTTGTAGGTGGCAGTGCCAGTGTCTGGAGGTCAGTTCCTCTTGCTGCGATGATTGTGTTCGAGAGTCTCGGGTCGTATCTTTGCGTCTGTCGGTGGATCGGTCCTCCTTGAAGACCAGCCTTATGTATTCAGCGCTGAAAATGTACCTGACCAAGCACAATCATTCAACGATCACCCAGCCAATTGTAACACTCGCTTCTTAGAACAACGTGAACCTTTATAAAATGACATTTGCTTGATGGACATCTCCGAAGTCGAATTGTGCAACGGGATTGTTGTGGCCGTACGGTGCTACTTCTCTTTGTCATTGTGAACGTTTCGTAATAAAGAAATATTCATTCAATGTGTTATCCTACTGTTGTCTAGTATATCACTTTTGGTAACATATTTTAATAGGACCCCCCCACAAACCTAATATAAACTAATGCAGATTAAACTGTTTAAATGTGTACATATAAGTAGATATATATATATATAAACTTATTCCCATTAAAAAGCACACTGTAATATTATTTTTTCACCTCAACTATGTTTAATTTTGTGAGCCATATTTTTAATTTATAGAAACCATTGTTATCAAAGCCAGTTTGAGTGGAGTTAAGCTAAAAAACTTAATCATACCCACTGTTTTCTGTACGAAAAGTACTTAAGAAAAAAATAATTGGAGGATGCATTTTAAGATGTTGAATTTTATATTTTAAGGCCATATTCTGAGTTGCTCTATTAAATATATTATATGAGATTACATAGATTAAATGATTGTTTGGTACACAAAAAAAATTAGTCTAAACATTTTTTAATTGACTATATATATTGTAATATTTTTTATGATCGAGTATTTGTTTCTGCTTATAATAGGGTTGTAAAAGATCTTCCTATTTTGATTTAACTATAATAAATTGATTTTTATATTCAACGGTTGCCTCTGCTCGAACGTGCAGTTGATGTTGGTCATGTCGTAATAGTAAAGTATGGCACATAAAAATAGTACAGTGTGTTCCGACACTTCAAATGGTCGACAATTTTCATATTAAATCGGCGACATTGCACGGTTGCGGTAATTTGTAATTTATTGTCCGTCCTCCATTGTATACGTCGGCATCAATTGGCCTGACGCGATCGAAATGTTGAAGGATTTTCAAAACGCATCCTGCCGACCCTCCTGTGGATGTGACCCATTAAAATCACAATTATTACTTCCGGGCATTATTTTAATTCCATATTTTTAAATGCAGCGCAAGCTAATTAAAGTGAAAAGGCTACTTGGCGAAATGAACCCTTTCTCTTTGCCAGGTGCTCGTTTCATTTCTGGAAGTAGCAATTAAGAAGTTATGAGAGGATAGCAAATACAACTTGTACCTTTCTTCGTTAGAAGTAATTAAAAATTCAAGCATTGCATTGAAAATAATTTTATTTACCTGTTCTATGTAGATGAACAATTTAAATTTATTTTTGGAGAACTTCTCAGTGAATACATTTTCACGAATTACAAATTATTTCAGTCTGCTTCTAATGGCTTAAGATTTTTTTTATCCTTTACGACGGCTCTCCAGTTACCAATGTAAAATAATCTGCCGTCACCTTGTCCCCTCTTTCTTCGACCTTCAGGATCAGTGAATTTCAACCTTTTTGCTGGATCATTTGAGTCACATATTTTATTACGTCTGGTACATCTACGTCCTTTATTTTACATTCTTCTAAATTTTTTAGTGTACGTTAACAGCCATGTCTTTGACGTTTAAATACAAGTTTTATTGAATTTTATTTGTTTTAAATTATATTATATTTATATATAATATCTGTTTAATTTATTTATTAAGACAGGCTACAAAAATCACTTTAATTTTGTGTTAAAAATGCAACATGCACAAAAGGTCACATTATTTTTAGATGCTCAAGTGTTTCTTTTATATTTATTTCAAGAAAAATGCCAAATCGACATTCTGATTTCTACACTAATATTTTTTTGCAACCAATGTATAAAAATGATGGGTCCGTACCAGATGTTTGAAAATACAATGAAAAAATCAATGATAATATTTTCAATAGGAGGTTTTTGCCAACTTTTCCTCTAACCAAACACAGATTCTCAAAAACATAACTATAAAAAAATGTACATTTACTAAAATTGCATATGTAAATAAGATTATGTTAAATAAAGAAATTGTTTTTCTTACAAATATCAGTATTTAAATGGCATTAAAATAATTACTCTAATCGGCTTTATAATCATATTAATAATCAGATAAGAAAAAACGTTTTCGCGTAGAAATCAGCAGATTGAAAAAATGTATGGGGGCTTGTCTATGCGCAGATTTTAATCTTATTTTTTCAATAATCCAATTTGGTATTGTTTAAAATATTAATATTAGAAACAGTTTTTATTTCTAGGGTAGAAATACGGACGCCCGAAATTCTCTGTAATCAATCGAAGTAGATTATTCGTCTCTATTATAACAAATAATCACCCTATGCTCATTAATAATATAAAGATATCTACAATAATATACTGTATTATTATAAGCACATACTACAATATATTATATATAACATATATATTTTTATTTATAAACATTCTTAAAAAGTACGAGAAAATCGAGATATGAGAAACATCGAAAAACCTGAATACCCACTTAAAAAATTCAACTCTTACACTTTAAATCTAATAGAAATCGTTTAAAAAACTCATTAGAGCGTAAGGTGGAATATAAACACAAACGATAAGCGGAAGGAAAAGGTTTACATTTGATGTAGCTTTGAGAAAGGAATAAAAGAAAAGGCTAGATTGAGTACGGCAACACCAAAACTGCTCATTTAACTAACAATAACAACTGCAACAATGGCATTAACAGATATAACATTGCCATAAAAACTGCACTTTTGTTAACAAAGGTGCAACAGACAACACGTCTTACTGGCGTAAAAACCGCTATTGTTTAAAATAGCGATGCAATTGGCCAACCAATTTCTGCATCTCTGATTCGCCAGTGACGACTCGAATCAAGAGTATATGAGATTTGTACGTTGTTACATCATGAGACGATCGAGCGATTCGAGACAAAATATTCACATCTTGTCACTATTTCACTTTGATAAATTGTACAATTTAATAATGAACTGTTACCATATTTTTCCGGCTGCAAAGTCACACCCCTTCGGCCTGAAAATCTGAATACTTCTTCTCATCCAGGTACACACAGTTGATCGACACATTGTGTATAAATGTATCTAATGGTCCTGTAAATTTATATATATTTTTGTGTAAAGTGTAAAGCTATTATTATTACATTATAATTCATATGGAATTCAAATCCAGACTTTTAGGTGATCAGTCATCGATTTACACAACTGATCTGTTATGTTTTTAAAATATTATAGTATAATTTTTTGTTGAAAAAATAAACAGTACGACTTTTTTATAAATTGTTTAATTTTTGAACTATAATAAATTTAACGTTATTATGATATTAAAATCATTTGTATTAAGTATTGATCATTATTAATTAAACTGTCAAATTAATAAAATCAGCGACTTGAATTAAGCGACATCTTTGTTTATGTCACTTTTTACATTTAACGGAATGTTGACACCTTCTGGGGTCTGAAAATAATATTGTGCATAAATTTTATTAAAAAAATGATATTTTAATATAATTTAATACAGACCCTTTCATAGGCGTGTATGATATTCCTCTTTCCAGGCTGTTGGCTCAAACTGGGCCTCGGTTTTATGATTTTTCTCAAAAACGGCGCCAGATATTCAGGGTTAACATCTCTGGGGTCGTTTGGGTGTAAAGCCCAGCTCGCAATTAATCCGACTACAATTGTAACGACGGCTCCGACCATTGTGTACCAGATGTAAGAGATGCGATACAAGACGAAAACCTCACCGCTAAAATATGAGATAATTTCATTAGAATTGTATGGAAATATCTCGAGAAGATATCATCAAAGTTCGTGCAGATATTTGCATGAAAAAATCGCAATAACACACTATTCTTGGACCGTGGGTAATATGGGAGTCTCTTTCATTGTGAAATTGTATGCGCATCCCTCTGTCGAAAGTGGTTTGTGCGGAAAATTTATTCTTCCACTGGCGATTGCGAACTGAGCGTTAAGACATACCCAGGACATTGCTACCAAACCGGATATACCACCGATGAGTGAACCCTAAATGGGTATAAAAAATATACATATAATATAGTGATAAGTTTGATCGATATATAATATTTATGTACTTGGAAAAATAAAGTAAGAATTATATGTAACATATATTATTTTACTATTATATAAATAAAGAAACAGTGTATTTTTATATTAATAGAATTAGATTAAGAAACATATTGTCCAACATAAATATATTTTCCAAGAGTTCATAAATATTTATATTTAAATTAATACATTTAAAACAATCTATGTATTTTAAATAAATTACGTAAAATATAAAACTTTTAGTTAACCTTAACTAGTTTTGTGTTTTCTTCGTTGATTATTCAACTGGTACGAGTAACTAAAATCAGTAAAGTTGTAGATATGATGTTGCCATATAAACATCGAATAAATTTTAATATTCTAATAAAAAAAAGCAGAGCTTACGATGAAAATTATATCAGACAAAGCACTGTATTTCGTATTTTCAAAGCAGCTATAAATAAGAGTCGTTTTTTTTTACTAAATTATCTGATGAACACGAGTAAAATGTAGTGAAAAAGAATGTAAAAAAATATATAAAATTTTTACTAATATGTAATAAATGTAATATGTGTAATAAAAATGTACTTACTCTACCATTCGCCCATGGGAATAATATACCGAGTGTGAAGATTCCCAATTGAGGACCATTCGTGATTGCTTCGAAAGTCATGGTTAATTGTAGCACAGTTCCCAATTTTTCCACAACAAATACCAGAGCTATATCAAAATCATACTATATAATAGATAAATTACCATTAATATTATGCAAATATATTATATACCTAAGCACAAAAATCCCATTAAGATTACGACAGTCTTCATCAGAATATTCGCTTGGCTGTCAGATAAGGGTTGATTAAAGAAAGGTTTATAAAAATCTTCAAGGACGACGGCCGACATTGAGTTTAAGCTCGTTGATAATGAGCTTTAAAAAATAAATTAGCATAAAGTTAAAAAGTATATAAATTAGTAATAAATAAATAAATATAGTGTACCTCAATGCGGCGCTAAATATTCCTGCCACGAAAACGCCCGACAAACCAGGAAACTCGCCCAGGATATCCATCACCAATAATGGTAAAAGTTGGTCTTTAGCCTTAGCCAACTAGAACTAATAGATGTAGTTAATTTTTTAAACATTTTAGATCACTTAACAATTATTTTATATTAAGTAGTAACCTTTTTATATTATTTTTTAAAGAATTGTGAATAACTTTCACAAATATTTCTACAATATATCAGGAAAATTAACATAAGTCATAATTAAATCTTTTACTTCGTAAAACATTTAACAAAGTTGAAGAGGCAGCATTTGTTATATTAAGGTGACCAGATTATTAAAATATCAAAGGAGGACACTAAAAATAAAAGGCCATTTCGGATCATTTTGTTCGAAGACAAAGAAGGACAATTTTCTATTGGACCTAATAAAAAAGATCATCACTGAATTTTTTGTTGACATTCCATCTCCTCGGAGGATAAAGAAGAACAGATTGCCGCAAGAGCTATCACGGAAATTTTTGTTCTAATGTCATCTTCGATTTATTTTGAGGGGAAAAAATTGTTACTAGAGTTCCAAAATGAGGTTTTTGTTCAAAGACATTTTTTTTTATCTTTGAACAAAAATTTCCAAAAGGAAATTTTTATTCAAAAACAAAAAAGTACGTCTCATTACCTTAGTTATATTGCTATTCGAAATATATGGAATATTAAGGGTTATTTAAAAAGTTAGATACTTATCACATCGTATTTATTTATTAATATCTTGAACAGTAGAGAGCCATGATATTTTTTGAAAAAGTCAATATATGACACTGGCAATCAAAAACATTTGCGACGTGTATGTGTATTATGCCACTAAAATTCGACTGACTCAAAGGTGATTTAAAATATTTTGGTCAAAAGTTTTTTTGTTCGTGAATAAATTACATACTTGGCGACCTTCAAAGCCTGATGGTCTTAAGTTGAAGGTTATATTTTCCACTGCTTCACTTTAAAATACCAAGGAGATAACACTTAACTATTGTGAGATCAATATAAAATTTTGCCTTCTCCCCAATTGTCAGCTACCAATCAATTGGACTGTGTTTCAACATCTGTTGCAACACAGAGCATTGTTTTTTGCATCGATTGCTAACTGGACATGAAATATGGGTTATCTACAACAATGTGACACGAAAAATACAAACATCATTATTCAAAACGAAAGCGTAATTCCATCCAAAAGGTAATACTTTGTGTTTCATGGAATTGCGAAGGTATTGTGTATTATAAACTTTTGGAACGCAATCAAACAATTACAGTTAAAGGTGATTGTGATCAATTAACAAAATAAAACATCGCTCTTAAAAGGATTAGACTGAAAGGGAGTAGTTTTTCAATATGAAACAATAATTGAATTTACGTACTATTGTGCATCCACGATATTATCCAGACCTTGCTCTTTCTGATTATTTTTGTTCAGGGTATTCAAAAAATATTTATAAAAGTTCTTAATTATTTTTTTTGCGTCAAAGTAGCAGAAATTATTTTTTAATTGTATAAATAAGCTTTTATAAGACTCGAACATACTAATAACCATTATATTATTGTTTAAATTAATAAAAAAATCAGATTTTTTTCTTCTTTGTATGAAAAAAATGTCAAAACTCATGCTATTTAATAATAAAAAGGATAATTCGGCACGTAATAAACCATTTTAACAGTTTTTTTTCCGTTAAAATGGGACACCACCGTGGAAAACCATTTAACAGCTCAAGTCACAAAGTACGTTCCATAAATCAGAAAGGATTAAAATAGTTGCCTTGAGGAAAAATAATGCATGCATTCGAGATTCTTTTGCTGATTCTTCAGCTGTTTTTAATATTTCTTAGAGGGCATTGGCAATTTATTTAAAAAAATCACTACGCTTTTGTAATTCATATTCACACCAAAAAGAAGCAGACAACAAAATTTGTCTTAGAGGGGCCCATACGGGAACACGATCAACTAGAAGTGGGCGTGCGGAACGCATTTAATGCACGCCTTTATATTTCACTCACTCTCGTCACTTAACATGCGAGCGAGCGAAAGGGAATGTATCTCACTCACCATACGCGCCTGGTTAACATATACATTTTACAAATATATAACAACGATAAATCATTGGTGAAAAATAATTTTTTCATAATTATATATTATAATATATAAAAAATCAATTTATCATTATTAATATCGTTTTTTTCTATTATGATTTAAGACTTTAATATATCGAAAAAAGTACGGCGGACTTCTTGGATTAAAAGGGTTAAGAGTAGTTAAAACTACATGTAGCAAAACGATTTTATTTTGTAATTTTTAAATAAATTTAGAGTGACAGTAAGCTGTTATCTTCTTTTTGCTTGCAATTGTAATTAATAAAGCATTTTGCCACTTAACGCCATGATGTTATTGTCATAAACATAAAAAAATTGACGATAAATTTTAGCAGTAGAATCTAATCAAATCACTAGACAGAACTAGGAGTTTAAAAATAATTCTATATTTAATTAAGATTGTATCTGTACTATTAGCACATTTTTTGTCTACAACATTTGCTGAAACACAAAAGTAAATATATCCAGGGTTGATTTTTGATCGTACAGATGTTTTTGATGCTATCATTTTTTTAAAGATAACATCCATTATAAACTGTTTATGAAGTGTAAAAGTATATTTTCTTGATAGATCAAATATTATTATTCACCATAACACTTTTTAATATTATGATTTGCGTATTAAAAATATTAGAGAAAATATTTATATGTCTTACTACATATGCACATATATGTAAAAAATACATTTATCATCTGAATAAAGAGTGTCATAAAAAATAAATATTAAATGTTAACCTGCGTGGATAGAGGGTCGCAGTCGTGGTACCTGGCAAATATGAGCATTCCACAATAGCAACAGAATCCGACCAGAGATATTATGCCGACCACGAAAAGCGCCACAGCTCTGTAAGTTTAACAAAAACTACTGTATTTCATTTGACCCCTCGTCAACGTCAATGGCATGAAGCGAGCAATTCTCGGAAACGATGCGGTGAAAAAATTGATCGCGCGACCTGAATGCTAAATAGTAACCTTTTAGCCGATTTCAAATTTGGAAGAGCCAGATATCTCTGCATCATTGTTTGGTTCACCGAGTTCGTTTGTAACCAGTAGAAAAAACCGCCGATGAAGAGACCCCAAACCGTGTGCCTGGTTAAGGGGTTGAGATCAAAACTGAAAAGAATAACAAATATTTTAAGATGTAAGAAAATGCAATACACAACAAAGTATAGGATATGAGTAATTGAAAAATAAATGTCATATAAAATTTTCGTTTTATATTGCATATTAAAATTAATTTTAAAGTAGGTGCTATTTTTTATGATTAAAATATGATTTCGATAATTAGAATTCGTCAATTTATATTTTTATGTTTTTTTTTTTTAATTTATCGCCTCTCGCCACTTTTTCTTTGAAGTGTATGATTTTTATTATTGATTATGAGAGATGATATTTATAGATTACATTACACAATTTAGAATAAATTGTAGTTACTAATTTTCCTACTTATTATAATAATCTTGTCAAAAATCCAATAACAGAATTATATATTCAGAATTCATTCAATCGTTATATTACTTTTTTCGTTTTTTTTTTATAGTAAATTAAATTGTATTATATCTGCAAATATATTTGCGTATTTTAATGTACTTAGCAAATATCAATACTTATGCAAATATCAAAATAAAATTGACACTACAATTCTGAAATATACATTTTGGGCAGATTGAATCAAAAACGCGCATCTCAATAAAAATGACAAAATAATATTGTGGTATTTCTCAATTTCTGGTAAAAGGAAGAGAACAACACATTAATAATAAAAACTGTAAATCAATCGACTCCTTATTAAAAACGACATTCACTCACGTTGATATTAGACATTTTTGGCTTCAAATTATGAACGAATATCCTGATATTGTTACACGAGCTTTAAAATACTTAACATCGTTTTTTATCAACGTATATCTATGAAAGATCTTTCTATCTGTACGCAGCAAAAAATACTAAATAAAAAACAGGTTAGATGCAGAAGAAAAAAACAGACCAGCATAGTCATTAATGATTTTTTATATTAATTTTTATTTGTGTTATTTGTATTTTTTTTTTATTTTACAAAAACAGTTGTTCGTATTAAGCAAAATAATATTTAGGTGAATCTTAAGTAGATAACCAAACTTTGAGAAACACTTTTAAAGAATATTATAAACTAAAAGAGTTCCAAAGGCTATGAAAGGTTGAATATCCCTGTTGTAGGGTATTATATTATGGAGGTTTCGACCACCTAGACAATTTTTTATGATTTAGAGGTGCTCCTAACAACCATATCACACAAACGAAAAAAGAGATCAATCTGTCTACAAAGTCAAGCCACACATGTATATTCACAATAATGAAAGAGAGATCTCGTGACTAAATAATTGCGTTAATAATTAGAAATATTGCAGTGATCACCTAATAGCACATCCGTTCCGAGACGTTAATCACTTTTATGATAAAATTACTCTTTGTTTAGAAAGGATAGAAGCTGAACAATACATTCTACTCTGGCACATTACTAATGTTCTTTCACCCTTTGGTTACCAATCTCC
Organism: Plectrocnemia conspersa; assembly: GCF_051122295.1. Classification (NCBI taxonomy): domain Eukaryota; kingdom Metazoa; phylum Arthropoda; class Insecta; order Trichoptera; family Polycentropodidae; genus Plectrocnemia; species Plectrocnemia conspersa. Next base: position 25,377,994 of record NW_028277165.1, read on the forward strand.
TCTACGAAATTAAGTAAGCGCGATATAATAAAGTTTTTTTATCAGAATTTACAGATTTTGAGGATTATGCACAACTAATGATTATGGTGCAATACAGATTTAATAGATACTATAGTGAATAATTTTTGAAAAAGTTTTTTAACAATTTATTGTACAAATATATGTCCAACTATACATATAATATTTTTATTTTTGAATATTTTTAAATTTTCAGTGACTAAAAACATCAAAATGTGTTTTATTTCTTTATTTTTTCTGATGTAGCTCTGCATTTTATACAATTGAAGTTTACCTATTTTTGTTTTACGCAATTTTTTTTTGTATAAACAACAAAATTTTACCTATTTTTGTTTTATGCAATTCATCTTTTTAGTCGTATGTTATTTTTAAAAGCCATGGCCATAGCAAATAATAGCTAAAATGCAAAATAATGAAAAAAAAAACAAGCTGTAATTGCCGAAATACCATAAAAACTTATGTTCCCAAGCTAATATTGTGCATCTGTGATCTTTTCATTTTTTTGATCATAAAAACTTATAGCCGACAAACAAAAGAAAAAAAAACTCTCTATAATTGCCGAAATTCCATAAATTACTCATATTTATTAGTTAGTATTGTGCAGCTGTGGACTCATTTAATGAATGGTAAATTTAAATCTATTTTAAATAAATAAAAATAAGTTTATTTTTTTTTAAATTCGAGTTGTCTAAAGTAGTTTATGGTATTTTTGGCAGCAGGATAAATTAACATGAATCTTCGTACATATTTAAACTAAAAAACACTTATTATTAAAAAAAATTCTGGGTACTTTTCATTGTTTTTTTGTCGTATCATTAAAACAATTTTGCGTGTATGAACAAGTATTAAAAATTAAATAAAATAACGAATTTTTGGTTACTCTAGTTTTAACCCATTTTTAGTAATAAACAAAGACGAAAAGGCGATAAACATATTAGTCGATAACTTTTTAAGAAATTAAAATAATTAACTGTTTCTTATTTCAATCAATTTAGCGACTAGAACTTTATTTTCACAATTAAAATACCGTCAAAATTAAGATTTTTGTAGACCATAAAAGTTATAGATATTTTTTTATACATAAGTGCATTGCCTTTCTCCAAATAATTTCTTAATTAATATTTTTTCACCTAAAAAACATATTTTAACTGATCATTAGAATTACAAATTAGCATACAAAATTGTCTTAAAAATATATAAAAGTATACTAAATTTTAATATAAGATGAAAAAATATTTTTAAAGTTATCTATATAGTTAATTTTTCTTCATATTTTAGATCACGGAAAAAATAGAACCATGATACATTACAGTTTTTTTGCTACATAAGACTTGGAGGAATATGCTTACCTTTAAAAATATGTATTAAGTAACAGGATTCTACAATAGCATTTTCTAAAAAATTCGTAAATGTACTTCGTAGGCAAAAAATATTTTTACCCGTAATACATAGAATAGTTTTTAGTTGTTTGTAAAAGTTTATAAAATTATCCATACTTTGGTGGTTCGATTCTGCCGCTGTCCCAATTCCTCTGCCAAACAACAGAAATGCCGCCAATGTCTAACGTGCCTTTGATTGTCACTAAAATCATAGCTCCAAACATGACAAGAATTTGAATTACGTCAGTCCATACAACCGCTTGCAAACCTCCCTATAAATATTTTATTAGTATTAATAATATTTATAAACAATTATTAATAAATTGAGGAACTTACCACGCTAGTATAAAAAACACATACTAGGCAAACTATTGGTGTAATCACGTGAACATTAACACCAGTAACTGAAAAATATGTATAATAATTATTGAACATATGCTTAAAATAAATACGTATTTATTTTTAGCGCGATTTTTAAAATAAGTAATAAAAATTCAGAAACTCTTTGAACAATCTATGTATGCTAAACTCTGCAAGACATTAAGGACTGAAGGGATATAATAGATCCTAGATGCTGATAATAAAATAAGAGTTTTATTTGATGCTCTACAGTGTATCTGCTTATTTTGAAAAAGCTCATTATGTAATTCTTCTTGAGTCAGGCGCAAGCAATTTCCTAGAAGGAGCAATTTGCATTGATATCGTGGCAAGATACTAAAATTCACGGTGTTCTTTGGGACTGTATAGAGAAAATAGGTTGACGGCATATGAGGGATCGTAAAATTTCAATTCGTTTTTTTTTTCTCAGTGCTTTATTTTTTAAAAGAAAATCTTGCGAGAGTCGTAAAACGAAACGAGGCAAGGTGTCGCATTATATTGCGTTTAGAAATAAATTGTTGTAATAAAATTACCTTGATTAAATGCGAGTGCCGGTACGTATATAACGATTGGTAGCCATGCTATCTAAAAAACGAATTTAATATATATAATTACTATATAAAAAAAAATCATTAGTAACTACAAATTTAACTTACTAAAGCTATTGTAAAAAGCGTGGATCCAAAAAACCTGACCCGTTTATCAAATCGCTTTTCTAAATACTGAAAATTTTAATCAATTAATGTGTATATTAAAATTATTTTGTAATAATAATATAAATATAAAAAAAATACCTCGTAGTTTGAGATCAATCCCATGTTGTGGAAAACTGGCAAATAAACGTTTGCCATTACAAAAGACATGCTTATTATACCTCCAGCCACAAATACATATTGTGTGCCATACATGTACATTTCTGTTGGAGCACCGAGTAGGGTTATTCCTGATATGAAACTAAAAAATAAATTGAACATATAATTGATTGAATAAAACATTAATAGTTTTAATTATTATTTATATATATATATTTCATTTTTTATGTATATTTATCTGGGATTCTATGATATAAAAATAACATTACTGTCCAATATTTTTTTACATTTCTGACAAAAAAAATATATAATCTATAAAAAATATATAATTTAACACGTTACATGTTGGAAACAATATAGTAGAAAAAAGTACAAAATTTTGATATAGCATAATTAGACATTTTTCTGCATCATTTAAAAATCTTTATATTAATAAAGATTTTTACAATAATATACCGTATTATTTATTTATATTATTAATCGCATGGTATTTTTTATTACTTTGATATATGAAACACTAAATATATTTATGTATGTTATACATTAAAATTACTTACATATTTATAAATTATACTTGATGTTTGGTTATATTTATCCATCGTATTTCTCGAAGCAATCTTACACATGAAGATATTAGGTAATCCCGGAATTAATGTCGTTTTTTATTAAAACTCAAACTTATTTTTTTTTTCAATTATTTAATATTTTTTTAATACAAAGTAATTTCTAGTGTTATCTACGACTCTTTGCCATCTTGTTACTAGATCTAAAATTCCTTATTCATAAAAGGCTTTTGGTTTAGATTCGAAGAACTCCGAAAGACCCGATTTCAGTTTTTGTCGAATTGTCGAATTTTTTGTTCCCTAATTGCGTTTCTAAAAAGCGAAATAAGTGAAAGTTGCTCGGTACCAAGTCCAGAGAATAGGGTGGATGCAATAAAACATCCCAGCTAAGGTCCTGGATTTTTTTACGGGTAATATCGGCAACATGCGGCTGGGCGTTATCATGTTGAAGAATGACATTACTTTTATTCACAAGAGCAGGTCTAATTTTTTGTAACGTCGTATTTAATTTGTCCATCTGTTCACAATAGAGGGCTGCAGTAACAGTTTGCCCTTGTTTTAAAACATCATAATAAATTACACCTTTCGAATCCCACCACACACACAATAATGCTTTCCGAGGATGTAGTCCTGGTTTTGGTGTTGGAATTGGGGTTTGACCTCGATTTAACCATTGTTTCTATTTTTTTATATCATGATAAAGAACCCATTTTTCGTCTCTGGTGATAAAGTCATGGAGAAACGGGGTAAAATGTTGCTTTTCTTGCAGTATTTTGCATGTGTTGAGGCGTTGAGCTTTGTTGCGTCGGTGAGCGCGTGAGGAACCGAGATACCTTATTTTTTAACTTTTCGCAGTTTCTCAAGATAACGATGGGTGTTCGACCGTGATGTGCCGACTTTCTTCGATAATTCATCAATGGTCATAATCGGATTTGCTTCGATTTCCGCCTTTAGAGCTGGACTATCCACTAGACTGGGCCGTCCACTTCGAAGCTCGTCCTTCAAATCGAGATTGCCCGTTGGAAATTTTTTGAACCCACTTTGGCACTTTCTTTTGTCCAGTATATCATCGTAAATGTCATAAATGCATTCTGTTGCTTCTGTCGCAGTTTTTTTTGAATGAAACGAAAACAGCATACAGTTTCTTAAATGTGTTTCCGAAGGACACGTCTCTGCCATTGTTTGTAAATGGGGTAGAAAAGTTTTTTTTTGTTTAAAAGAAAGGCAAAGGATCACAGAGAAGAAAAAAATTACAACGCACGTCTTCACTGCTCATTGGACCCAAAAATACTAAGCCAAAGTTGCCTATTAAAAAAACGACATTAATTCCGGGATTACCTAATATGATTTTGAATTACGTTTATAAACATCTCTTTTGTTTTTCTTTTAACAGTTTTTTTATACATAGCATATGAATTTAATATATTTGAATAAAACGATTTTTATTATCCTGCCATGCGAATACCATCATATTATTGTACGTTAATTTATATCTTACAACTTCTCCCTTGCGTATTTTTTTATTGCTTGTGTTAGACCTAACTTACTAGTTAAATATAGTTTTTAGAAAATTAAATATAGTGTAGAATTGGCAGGGTGATCAAATTCGAGTTTAATATGTAAGCAGCACTGTAAATCAGACAGCTGTCAATAATCACGCGTGTTCAAAGTGGCAAATGCAGAGGGAGGGAGACAAAAGTTGGTTAGTCAGTGGTCTATTTTTTAATATTCCGATTTATTTCAGATGTGTAGTAGTTCATTAAGTGACATGCATTTTCTAGCAAAATTAAGAGGGCGACCCTGTTAAAATCGATAAAATTGTGTCGTCACCGTCGCAGAGGAAACGCTCAGTTATCTAGCGTTCATATTAGGACTTTTTATGACAATATTACGAGTGAGAATCGAATGAAGTACATCTAAACCAAATTTTGACCAATAGGAGAGCGCAAAAAATAATTATTACTTCTCAGAAGTCAAAAATTCACGGCAAAAGCAATAAAATCATGTCGGCGCCGTCGCAGTGGGAACGCTCAGTAACGAGCGTTCCCACTGCGACGGTTTTAATTATTGTGCAACACTATTAAATATGTTAAATAAATTAGATAAACAAATGTTGCAAAAATTACAAAATAGGGCAATGAGAGTAATCTTAAATAAAAATAGATTAACTAATTGTAAAAGTATGATTGATAGATTAGAATGGTTGAATGTTCAAGAAATATTGAGTATGAATGTTTTAGTATTTATATATAAGTTAGAAAATAATATATTACCAAAATATTTTAATAAGTATTTAATAAGAAATAAAGATGTACATAAATATAATACTAGAAATAGAGAAAATTTAAAGAAAATTAAGTATAAGAAAACGAGTACGGCTAGGGGAATTATGTACGGAGGTTTTGATTTATATAATAGTCTTCCAAGAGAAATCCGAAACAGCAAAAATATAACGGGTTTCATAAATGGAATAAAAAAACACCTTCGTACATATAGAAATAAATTATAATATTAAGACTTTATTATTGTATATTTTCATTTTTTCTTTCTGTTATGTATTTTTTATATATTTTTATATATGTTAACTAAATTTGTTAGATGTAAAGATTAGCTATTAAGCTAAATAAATTAATAAAATAAATAATAATATAAATTGTATATGAATAAATAAAGTACGTAAACATGTATGTATATCACTATGTATGGAAAAGTCATATAATTTTACTAGCATCTGCCAGATAAATTATATTTTCACTGGTACAAATTTATATCTACCTGTGAAAATGTATTCCGTTGTTATTTCACTAGAATATCATATTTTAAAAAATATTTTTATGATAGATTATTTTTCGAGGGATAACCCAAAAATCTTAGATTTAGAATCAGGGATGTCATTTCAGCTTTTTTAAGGAGGGGGAGGGAGGCAAAACACGGTCAGTTAGTGAAAGTTTTTTTAATATTTTTCTGGCCAAAATATAGAAGGGGGGGGGGGCAACCGGCCGGCTATATTATGCGACTTAGCGCCGTTGGAGTATCTACAACCCAACATCCACCAAATTATAGCCGAGATTCCGCCTGAATTGTAGGTTAAAGCCATAAAAAAATACATCTGCTGCAAAAAGTCCAGAGGTGGCCATTTAATTGATATTATTTTTCCTAATTACTGAAATCGAACAAATGTTTGAATAATAAAAAAATCCCAATATATGTTTAAAAAAATTGGAGAAATGAAGTTGGATCACCCTTTATATATGATATCCTTCAGCATGAACAATGTATCGCAATAATCAATCGTACAACTGAAAGACTATTTTTGATTAAAATAAATCATTCAGCGTAATTAATCATCGCGACTTACAATAGGGCATAAAATATTAAATATATGACAAATGATTTGTCAACATCAACTTCACGATTTGGAATTTAATGCTCTCAAAATATTTTGTCTAAATATTGAGTTGAATTAAAAACAGTAATTTAATTTATTTAAAGAAAATATGTACGTAAATGTAAAAACAAAACTTTTTAGATTGAGCACCATGTATAACAATTTACACGTCTAGGTTTTGAGCGACTGGTACAGACTTGCCAAAAAATTGTTTTCAAAATCTATCAATGGATTAACAGATTTTACGATGAATTTTTAGTAATTTAACAATTTCAAGAAAAAAAATGGAAGTATATCTGAGTAACGAATAAAATAAAATACTTGAAATTTTATTATCAAGTCATTGAAAATGGCTTTAAAAAAATAGAAAATTTATGTAGCATGATATGCATGTCTTTGGACTGTAATGGTAAAACTATTATGAGCATGACATACATCCCTATGGACTTATAAAGCTCTAGCTAAACTCAAGTTTAGTTTAAAGCACATAAACACAAAGTATAAATACCTTGCCACGAGGGACATGGATACCGGAAAGACCTTCATGTTCCTGCCGCCCATCAAGTAATCCTGTTGAGACTTTTGCTTCTTGATAAAGCCCCAATAGACCCCGACGAAGGCGCTCATCGCCAGCATTAACACGAACACCACGTAGTCCACCCACCCGAACCTCTGCAGGGTGGCACCGACTTCAGAAACTTCTCGTTGACCTTCCATGATGCTGGCTCGTATCCCAGACTCAGTGTGCAACAAGTGTCCTCACTGCTGGACCGACATATTGTAATATAACACAGAGGGCCCTGATCAAACAGCACCCAGAATGCTTGATTAATAAATTGCGCTCTTTATTTACCGGTGTGTGTGTGTGTGTGTGTGTGTTTGTATGTGACGGGCGGAATTAACCTTAAGAGTATAAAGAAATTATTATATTAAGTAACTTCCTAGTGTCCTTGTTCTTATTTAAACCTACATAAATTACGGAGTATATTATTTCATAAGATATTGTGCATGGATCATAATTACTCTTCGTGGTGTGTAATGGCGTACAAGTGTATAAAAACAGAAAGACACGGTTAATTTCATTAAAAATATAGTAAAAAATGGTGCCGGAACGCCGTTCCAATACGTTACATGACCTGCTTGAAGCTTATTTATTACATTATGTTATTTCACAGTTGCTACAGATTTTCTCCGCTTAAAACGGAAGATTAGAAAAAAATATTGCACAAAAGTATGGCCATCTTAAAACTATTTTAACTTTAATAAGTGTTGTGTTGCCCTATTGTCGTTGAAACTCAATTTCACAGTTGCGAAATATCCATTTGCTGTCCAAATCCAAACATAACCTACACGAACTAACTTAACCCAACTCAACCTAATGAAAGCTTAAAAATATATCTAGTTTTAAAATTTTCATTAGGTCAAGATTTAGGTTATGTTTTGATTTGCACATGTTGGCCTTAACAGGCGATGTGCTGCCCTTGAATCATATTTTTTTAAAGAAATTAATCATGGGGATGATTGTCTACAGTTAGCTTTATAATTAAAAAAACACTAGTTGTTACTCTCCACTGCATTTTCCGTGCTGTTTAAACCCAAACCTAACCTCAACAAATTAACCATTTTACCGTTATTAAATTCGTTTAAGTTAGGCGTAGGTTAAAACAGCAAATGGACGCTTAGCAACTGTCAAATTTATTTATTTTTGTCGAAAATAAGCACTATTTTAATAATTAGTCAACATGATAATTAAAAACTCATATTGCATATTTTTAATATATTTTAATAGTAATAAACAGTTTTTTTTTTAAAAAACAGGCAAATCGACATTTTACGCCTGCAAATGATAGTTGAGAGGAGCATATAATTTCACTAATACCGATTAGTGAATTTTATTTTCACTATACCTTATTTGCGTTAACATAGTCAGTTTGAAAGCTATATTTTTAAACATTATTCATAATTGAGAAAGAGATGGTTCAGGTTTACGCCCCTACTATTAGCTCTAAAGCACACGATACGGATATACGTTCGATACACTAATCATTACTTATCATTAATTGAACAAATTTATAAAAATTAAAATCATTACTATATTTTTTATATTTATCAATCACTCAGAGTAATGATTATTAAAATGAATGCTAGATAACCGAGCAGTGAAAATGTATTCCAATGTGATTTAATATATTTTTACTGTCTTTTATCTTACGTTGTAGCCCGATATGCGTAATCCCAATTCGTTACAACGGCGTGTAGGTGTAGAGGTAAGTCAATCAGACATATTGAATACTTATACGTATTAATAATCACACTTTTCAGTCGGATAATTCGTGACATCTATATAATTAATTAGACATTTTTATATGTATTTTTAGGGGGCTGTGAACCCTTAGGGTGATTGACCTCGTAGCCAATGAGACTCTATGTGGAATCTAGTAAGACTTTTTATATCAATATTTACATGTGTGCGATGGACGATTATCGGCAAAACTTGATGATGTCCGTGGATGATCCTCAGGGTTCTTGTGACTGTCTGCAGCGAGTGTCAGTAGGTAGTTCCTCTTGCGGCGATGATTCGCGAGCTTCAGGTCGTCTCTTCGCGTCTGTCGGTGGGGACGAGTCTCTTCGAGTGGCTGCTGGTGCTTCTGATTCACTGTCTCACCCTCCGACTATCTTACTTTTTGACTGTTTTCATTGTTAATAAATGATCGTTTTTGGTCACCCTTTTGAACGTGGGCATCTGTGTGTGGTCGCTACACATTACAATTTATATTCAATAAATGTTTTTAATATTAGTGTATTATTATAAACAAAAAATTGAGTCTGCTGCAGTGGCTCGAACCCGCGTCCTCTGTCTTCTGACCTTATATTATATTTTCATATCAGGAACCATTTATTACGAATGATTTTTATGGGATTTAAAAATAAATCTTCTCACATATAATACAATGCGACTTTTACAAAAATAAATTAGGAATCAAATTTATGGAAATTAGTGGAATTGTAATAATAAAATATCCATTGATAATTTTTAATCGTATTTTATTTTCTACATTTTTAACATTTAAAATCATTGTTTTTTCATCATCAAATATTTGTATACATATACTGTTTTTTTTTGTTTTATTATATATATATATATATATTTATTATATTAACATATAGACCTGCTTCCATCGATTTATTGTCATATCATTTAAGAATCATTATTAAAATACATAGTGTAAATTTGGCAAGCGTTTACAGCTATACAAGTTTATAAGAGTATAATATATTTTTGGATTTGTATTGAAAAAGTTGTACATACTGAATAGTTAATAATTGTTATTTATTTCACTTTAACAATAGTCATCAAAACATAAAATAATACGTATATTTATATCAAATAACATGGAATGCATTTTGTGGCGTGTTTACTGAAGTATTTCTGAGTTTTTTAATTCAGAAAATATTTCAACAGTATATATCGTATAATAAATATTTTTATTAATTTTTACATACGATTTAATGTAAGTCTTCAACATTTAATATATCATATATAAGCTTATTGAATATATGTGTATTTTATTGCATTATATGTACCTAATCATTCCTCATTAAAACATTTATTTTTAACTTCATGAGTGGACACCCAATCGCGTTTTATGAGGGATTATGTACATAATTATAGCATTAAACACAATTTATTGTCACTTTTACAAGACATTTTTAACGTGGTTTTTCCACAATACATAAGATTTGGATAGTTATTGAATACGTGTATTATATTTTTATAGATTAATACGCACTATAAAATCCGAAAAAAATTATTGTCATATATTAGTATAGAGATTCTAAAACAACATACACATTTGAAGGTGCGTGGTAGTAAATATATATAATATGTATAGATTGAACGTATGAGAATTTAGGTAACATCTTCCAAATTAAGCTTTATCTTAAATTATCCTATTATCACAACAATGGAAATACCGTATGCGTATATATTATACATATATTAATTATATATGTATATATTTAAAAATATTTTAATTGCGTCACTAACTGAATATGTAATATAAAACATCGAGATTTTTTTTGATAATATAAAAACACATTGAAATAAAAAAAAATTAAAATATCAGGATTTTTGCGCTTTAAGCAAATATTATATAAATTATTAACATATATTAACAGCCGGTATTTATAGCTTAGCTATGTACTTTTCTTGGCACATTATTATGGGAAATTGTCAATAATACATAACAAACGTTTTTAACATTAAATTACATTTACTATAAAAATATAACTATCAACTATTGGCTTTTATTCAGATAATAGTATATATATATATATTAATATAATTTATCTTTGCGCAATAATACGATTATAAAAATAGCCATGCTAAAATTATAACATTTTAATTAATCGTTGTATGTGTTTATGTTTGTAAATGGAATGGTACAATTTATAATTCTTTGACTTTTATCTATCAAAATTATAACAATATAATAATACTGATAAACACCTTTCTAGGTCTAAGAAAATATTATTCTATAATTATCATTTTTTCAATTTGTTTCTCTACTATATTATACATATACATATATATATATATATATTCCTTTTACGTTAAAAGGCTTTACTTATTGTCACACCATGGTTCTAGCACGATTGAATTTTTTTATTATATATCATGAAAGTTACCAATGAATACTAATTAGCACGCAAAGTTCTAGGTCGATAAATTATATTTTCAATCGCCATTATAAATACGTTAAGAAAAAAATCTAGTAAGGAACTAATCATAGTTATTTGTTTAAAACTACATATACATGCGATATATTTTATGCATATACGGTCGTTTCTGTTTAAGATGCAATTTTTAATCCTTTTAATATAACAGTAATAATACAAATGCTTATCAATTCACGAAGAACTAATTAGTGTAGTGGTGTTGCTCTCTTTACTGGAATGTAATGTACTTTTGACTTTAGTTATTTGTATGAATCAAAGTTTCGCTCCTTTAATTGCACTTTAGACATAAACGGCATTTCATATACACATACAAACATACATATATACATTTAAAAAATATATATGTACATATAATTAATCACAGTAAACATGATCATATATTAATCGCGAATAAACATAATTTCGACCACTATGTACATTTACATAACGTTTAATTTATAAACGATATGTTTTTTTAATTTTAAAATTAAGAATAGACGCTTTATATTAAGATTAAAAAAATCCAAAATATTATCTTAGTCCATCTGATTTTATACTATATGGGGCAGATTTATACGCATTTATTTTAATTTATTAGTCGATTATATCAACGAGAAATGCGATTCAAAAATATGTTTTTTTAAAGTCTTATTGTGACGTTGCCCGCAGGACTAATTCAATACTTTGGACGACAAACCGAAAAATTCGAACCCTATCGATATGAAGATCAACAGAATATCATGTCATCAAGTCGATGACTCATTTTCCTTCGAAAAATGCATCCGCATCGCCTCTAAATATCGCCAAAATTCGGCAACGAAAATAGTTTTATACATTTTTTAATAGAATAAATCTCCATGTTTAGGCAGCTCCATGAGCAGCTTGTCTGCGAAGATCTGACTTGATTGTTGCTGTGACGATAGTTCCCGTCACTAAAATTATGCAAAGGGCAATATTGGCCCAAACGTCTCCCCATAGATCCAAGAAATACCCGTATACTATTGTGAGTATAATTCCAAAGACCTGTAAGATACAAAAAAAATATTAAAAATCAGTAAAATATATTAAATACATAAATACGTAATAATATTAAAATGCATACGAAACATTAAATTAAACTCTTAAATTGTGATCCCATATTAATTATTCCAGCTCCTCGTAGCTATCGCCGAAAACATCCTCGAACTTATTAGAGGTTTTAATTTTACCCACTATTTAAACATCTATTCCTCTAATTATTATAATCTTTAAATAAAAAAACTATAAAACGCATTGTTTTAGATTACAATATTTTTTTTCATTACAAATCTGACCATCATGACAGGTTTAGCAAGTTCTTTGATAAGCTGGATGGTTCGTGCGTTCTCAAGCGCCGATGTCCTGGCCGTAACGGGCAAGAATAAGGAACGCGATCGTTACTCTCTAGGGCAGCAATTAAGTTATAAATACAGTTGAATTTAATGTTATTCTTAATAAAAATTAAAATATTTATATTTTTGTAATAAATTTTGTATATATTTTTAGAGATACATTCCCTTTCGTTCGCTCGCTTTTTAAGTGACGAGAGTGATAATGGCGTGCGTTACATGCGTTCCGTACGATCTTATCTTTCGCTCACTTTCGTCACTTAACACGCGAGCGAGCGAAAGGGAATGTATCTCACCGTACGCGCCTGCTATTTAACCAAAAAAATGTTCAATATTTATCGCTTTATTTCATTTCATTAAGAACCAAGATAAAACTGGCTAAGAAATAAATGGAAAAATAAAAATGTAGTGGGTTAAATAAATTAGAATATTAAGTCTATATTTATTTTCTGTTTATGTTTATATCATAAGTATTTTCAGTTAAAATTTGTTTAGTATAAAATTTAGCTATATTAGCTAAATAAATTATTAAAATAAATAGATAAGATTGTCGATCGACTACCTCTACAGTGACTCTAGGTGTTTCTGTAAAGATAATGAATCTGAATCTGTGCGAATACCATGAAACAATTCAGATCCTGAGCATATAATAAATATCCTGAATTATCAATTACTGCATGTGTGTCGATAATAGAGAGAAAAAAGAGCAGAGATGGATTCCATAGCGGGCACCACTGCCGTTACCGGTAATAAGACTATACGAATCCAACCCTTCGGGTGGGCACCCAGCGTGTAACGTCTGGATCAGCTGTTCCATACCTTTTTGGCTTGCTTGCGTTACTTTGGTATGCTTTTTGTGTCCCAGGCAGTGCCTCGCGCCTTACCTCAGACGGATAGCCCGAGAGGTCTCTTCCAGATGATAGATGGCGGGCCTCCAGCTTGTGGTGGACTGGCATCCAAGAAAAAAAGAGCAGAGGACCCAGATTGGATCCCTGTGGTACTCCAGAAATAGCAAAATACTCATCGGAATGACGATTGCCATAGTTCGCACATGACGCCGATAACTTACTTACTCGAAAAAACCACAAGAATATGGTTTTTTGAAATTGTTTAACGAAAGTTGAATGCTTTTTGAAAGTCGGTATAGATTAAGGGATTTTATCACCGCTTTGAATGCGTGGAACGACGCGGAAAAAAACCGTGTTGTTGCTCTACTAGCGTTTGTCGACATTAATAATTATAAAAATAATACCTGCGTTAATATAAGATAAATTAAAAAAAATATTACCTGCGCAGCAGCGTTCAAGATTCCTGCCGTCGTTCCTTCAGGTTCAGGATACGTTACTTCAGCGGCAAATTCGAAACCGACTGCCAAATATCCAGTCATGAAGAATCTGCAAAAAGTAAAGTTAATCATATAAACTATATTCATTTTTATTTCGTTATCGATTTAATGAAACTCACCCAAGTAAAAAGCTGCTAATGTATACGATTATGATGTGACCAAGTGACAGAGTGAAGGTATAAACCACCATACCGACCACAGAAGAGGCGTAAACTCCAAATGCAGTCTCTTTGAATCGGTGAGTTTTGTCCAATATAATACCACACATGACCGAGCCCATCATTCCAGCGACGACTATCACTAGACCTATTCTTCCGGCGTCTTCGTGAGCGTCCTGAAATTAGATTTTTAAATGAGACGAAGGTGAAGAGTTGGATGTTATGCTGATTCATGTTCGCTTAATATACTGTCTTGAATTTTCTATTATATTTCCGGAACAGAAAAGAGGGTTGTATGTATGTTTATGCTGATGTGACAATGATAATAATTACAGTAAGTACGTGATCGCGATCGTTAGTATTTTATAAAGTGATTTACGAAAGCGTTATCAAAGAGATATATTAAATAAATATTTTTTGGTTAATGGTTTTGATGCATGTTTGAATTATCTAATAAGTATAAATTGAACTTTTTATTAATTTATATTTAAGTTTTTACGATTTTTGCTGACATATTTTGATGGGTTTTGTTTCTTCTCGAAAAAAATGCCAAATCGAGAATTATTTTTTCTATTGAAATTTGCTAATTTCTGGAGAATTTTTATCGAGTGATGTTTTGTTGAAAATTAAATTTGTACGAGTATTTAAAAAAAATTTACAACCGATGCATAAAAAAGTTGGGTCCGTGCCAGATGCTAGAATATATGCATATTCTGAAGTTAAAATTACAGAGAGTTACCTACTGGAATGTTAGCAATTGATTATGGGTTCACTAAATATAAATGTATTTTATGTATTTTTTCAAACATATCATGACGCTTTAAGAGCATGATGGCTCTAAGTTCAAATTAATTCTAACTTATAGTAAATTTTAATTTATTACGGTTGCGTGTGACGTGCAGTTGAATATCAGTTTATTGTATACATAATAACATACCGGATAATAAGTGAGGACGACTTGATTGAGCAGCGTAGAGATGGCGTAAAACACCCCGACGTTCATTCCGTAGGATATCAACAGTAAAATATAGTTTCTGTTACAAGCCAAGCGTTTGATGGACTTGAAGAAGTTATCGCCAACCATTGGGTTTTGATTGTCTTGAGCTGCAGACGGAGGCGTCGGCGGGGCAGCTTTAAAAACTGAAAACAAATAAGAGTAAACAATGCGCCACATTACAAATACACAAAAGCCACCGTAATGGTCGACACATGCCCCGGCAATTTGGCACAGTTCCCGAAACTTTTCATTCTTGTTTATCAGCCGGGGAAACGAAATAAATGAAAGGGTATCTTCGCATCCCCTTTTTGTATTCGGCTCATGAGTGAAAATGTGTTTTTAATACTAGATTATATTTTATACCATACTAGTTTTTATTTGTGTACTACTATCGTTTGCGATATAAATCAACGGAAAGCGAACTTAAACAGCAATAAAACATATATTTCATATAAGACAAGTAAAAATTTGGCTTAACCTAACCGACAATGTATTATAGCTATATGTGTATATTATTCAAGATTTGAGAAACGAGTTACAGTAAGGGTTTTGATGGAAGGCAATGAGAAAAAATAATATAATATATACACTGTATATTTTATTAATTCTTGGAAAATAAAATATAAACTACATAAGTTTTTGAGTATTTTTTTTTTGAGATTCTGTATGTGGACCAAAGTACTGATTTAATTATGCACACAGAAATTTTCTAAGAAATATTTTTTTTATAAATATTACTTTATTCTACAAAACCAGTCTTTTTAATAAATTATATTTTTGCAACAAGTCGGTTTTATCACTGCCACCGCCGTGTTTGCATCTATACACAGAAATGATTTGGCGCATGCGCAAAAATCATGTATTGGTTAATATGCTAAAATAATTTTATCAATGATTTTCAATCTGTGGGTCACATAAGATCAAAATTAAAATCATTGTTTTATTTATAATTTAAAAAACATAGTATTTTGTATTTTGTAACTCACTATAAATTGCCAAATGCATTAATTTTTGGTACTTGTTTACTATCATGGCTCTCGTTCAAATTTAACAGTTGCGAAACGTCCATTTGCTGTTTAAATTAATATACGTAAAAAATATTTTATTAGTTGTTTTTAATCTGTGGGGCGCATAAGAGCAAAATTAAAACTATAATATTTGTTTTATTCCACTTTGTTTCATTTATACTTGAAAACTATTTACGAAGAAAGTAAATATTTTGAGGATTAGTTGATGTACTTGTTAATTATCACAGCGCCACTTTAAAATTTAACAGTTGCAAAACGTGTATTTGATTAATTTAGGTATCAATTTTTTAACTTCAAAAACTACTGCGCAACGCATTATTTTTCGTGGAAACAAAATTAATGCATTTCGTCAAAAAATCCTCAACACCAGCATTAAGAATGTAAGTGCCAAGCTCAGAAACAAATGCTTATGAATTCTCAGCTGCGTTTGGCCCTAACAGCTACGAAAGCGGCCAACGATGTTTTGCTACATTAATGCGTTTTGAAATCAAAAACTCCCAAAATACCAGTTAAAAATCGCAATTAATTGTTTATCAATGATTATATACTTACTTCCTATTGCGTCACATTGCCGAGATTGACAGGTTTGGCCTTAACGGCTACGAAAGTGCCCAAAAACGTTTTGCTATATGTATAAATACGTTTTAAATTTTAAACAGATAAGGTGTAAGTGAGCGGTAACGAGTGAGCGTTAGTCAGAACAGTGAACACCCCATGAATAATAAACATATAAATTGTCATACATTAATGGTTTAAATGTTTAATGATTTTTATATATAATTTATATAATTATTTTGCTTAGCTCTAGAAATTCTAGAAATGCTGAAATGTTACAACGAAGTCAGCTGCGAAAAGATTCCCAATAGTAATAAGAGAGAAAGAAAAAAATATGAAACGTCAAATATCGCTCGTGGGTGAGCAAAAGTCGTGAAAACTAATTTACCCCCAAATTTCATGGTAGAACGGGTTTCCTGTCTAAAAAATAATGTATGGCCTCGTGAATATTTTACTGCCCATAATAAATATGCCAAGTGAAAAATGTCACAGTTTGGATTACGGTTAAGCCGGACCGAAAGAGGCCAAAAATGTATCTATAAATTTCGTCACTGTTATAAATCAGTGCGTAATAGGTTATATACGCGAGTTTATTTCATTGTTGTAACATAAGAAATTATTCAATTTCGGAAGAGTCTACGAAAACAATGTAAGAGTATAATAGGATGTTCACAAAAAATGTATTGTAAATTTATTATACGAATCGAAGAAAAACTTTAAATATTTTAACGTCGTTAAGGTGCAAAATTATTTTTTATGTTTTCATCGCATTTTCCAGTGCTTATAAAGTGCATGGATACTTAAGGCTGTGGTGCAGCCACTCGTTGCCAACACTGCCTGTTGCACCTCTTTCCTCTTATAACCTCGCTAGACAGTTCAAACTTGCAAAAATATAAAAGCTGTCTAGTAAGTCAGCACAGCCATTTTCACAACTTTCATAACAAAAGTAGTAGTATTTTATACTACTACTTTTACATCCTTCAGATATATCTAATGTCGCTTAGTACAAATATGATTAATAAATTCTATTCAAATTGATGTGACGGTTCAATCCAGCCTTTTTATTATTTTTTTCAGATTTAAACCATTATTTTGATACGAGATATTATACTTTTAGAACGTGGGCGACCGCAAATTATTTTGCGGTCGACTGGTGGATCGCGATCGGCGCACTGGATAACCAGTATATGCATGTGATTATTTTTCTGTACACTTTAGGCTATTCTAAAATTATTCAGACTACTTTAGAGCCAGCACAATCTCCAGTTTATTAAACCGTGTTTAACAAATATATTTAAGAGCAATAAAATATAAAAAAGTAAACTATTTTAATTTTATTATGAATCTATTTCAAATTTGTTTGTATTATACGAATCTAATATTTTAGTTTTAATTATTAATTAATTCCAGAAATTTTAAATTTTTATGTAGTAATTCAATATTAAGTTTTTTATGTTTTTACAAAGTTTTTTTTTAAATTATTTTTTTATGAACAACTTAAGAAAAAAATAGTAATATTAATTCTTTGAATAAAAATCTTTTTATTTTTAAAAGCATCTATAAAAACACCATAAATGTTAATTTTAGTTTATTTTATTTAAATTAGTTTAATAAAAAATAGAAATATTCCAAACCATTTTTTTAGATTTCACAAAAAATCTTAAATTAAATGCTGATGTCTACAAAACCATTAAAATACATAATTTAATTATTATTATAATTTTATAATTATTATTATAATAATCTGTATATGAAATTAAATTTTTCATTTCTCATATTTTGATATATGCGTTATTTAAAAATATATATTTTATCTGATTTGATATCTGTTGGTAGAAATGCTTGTACGGGAATAATTTTAAATTAATATGTGTATAAAATCATAATATCGTATCAATGGCTTACTATTGCTGGTGTTAGTACAAGACGCAATGATGTCACTCTTAACACTTAAGATTTAAAAATCAATATATTATCTATATATGACTATGCACCTATGTTTCTAATCGGTTAGGTTGAATTAAGTCAGCGATTGAATTATTTTAATTGTAATAATTTAATAGATATATAGCA
Organism: Plectrocnemia conspersa; assembly: GCF_051122295.1. NCBI lineage: Eukaryota > Metazoa > Arthropoda > Insecta > Trichoptera > Polycentropodidae > Plectrocnemia > Plectrocnemia conspersa. The sequence continues at coordinate 25,396,774 of NW_028277165.1, forward strand.
ATTATGGTGTAGGTAAAACAAAATATTCTATAAATATATGCTTAAATATTTTTTAAATTTTATACACTAATCTTACTTATCACAAAAAAGTTATTCCTATTTATTAATTATTTGTTTTTGCATATTTTTATTTTTATGTATTCCAAAATACAAAATACAAATTTATTTCTTGTGAATTTTTTGTTGTAACATAAAGTATTTATCATATTTGTATTTCACATATTTATTATTATTGAAAATCTTCAGTTGTAACATGATAGGCGTTAGTTAACCCAATGCGTTATAACGGGGTAAACACAATCAACAACTATTAAATAAGTAGTGAAGCACTATACTAAAATTAAAATATGTAAATCAACTATTATTAGAGCTTAAAATTATAAGATGTCACATGGTAGTTCCTAGAAATCCGTTCTGAAATCTAGGAAAACTTGTGATTTTGGGTAGAAAATATATTTATATAATAATCATTAATTCTGATTTCACAGATACGATTTAAATTTAAAATAACATATCAAGCTAAGTCTTACAGGTTTTAGTTACCGACATATAGAAATGGTAATGTAGAATTATAAGCCAGAAATGCGAGCGGTTTTAAAATCGTCATTGCTTGTAAACGGTATGCAGGAAGGGGGACGCACATGGTGGGGATAGTAGATAGATAAATAGAAAGAATTTTAAGCTTTCAACAACAGGACATGAGATGGTGCCACATGTCACACGTCTTACGAATCTTTAGCTGTCGTAAATGAAATGTTTGCAAGAAAACTCATTTCGCGTCGAGGTGATATTCCATGGCCTCCCAGGAGTCTTAACTTGACACCTTCTGACTTTTTTCTATAAGGATATTTAAAGAGTCATGTTTACAACAACAAATCAGCTACGACAGTCCAATTGAAAGATAAATTCGAGAGCAAATGACTGCTATTCCATGCGAGTTTTCACAGATTTTAACAATATTTGCAACGCGATGATTTACACCTGGATAATATTATTTTTAAGATATGATTTTCCTGAAAGTTTACTTTAATATGAATTAAAAAAAAATCAATAAGATTTAAATATTTTTTTTTAATAATTCATTGCAAGTCACTCATATTTATGGCCCATCCTATATATATCGAAAAATATTTATGATCAACAACAATATAGCAATACTAATAAATGTTTTCTTGAGTGACTTTTTATTAAGACCATATTTATAATACATTTTTATATAAAAACTGTGTCTTTTATCTACTCTTATTATTGTAACAATTCATATTTAACATTCTGTGTATTGAATTTACTGACTGCAAGGTGTGACTTTTTTTATAAATACTTATTAATAAATAGTATAAATGAAACTTACATAACAAAATCATGCATAGCAAGAAGGTGGTGAATCCGGCGATGGAGTAAAACATGATCTTCAAATCATGCTCCACAAACGATGGATCTTTGTTGTTCTTCACCATCATAGGGGGCAGCAGAAAACCAGCCGCAACACCCAACTGTAACGAAAATTCACAGTTTAATTATTATCACAAGCGTAATGTGCGAGGTTCGTTTGAGGGATGAGATTGTAGGGTCGCAGTGGGACAGTTTATGCATTGGGTTCCGTGGGACACCACAACATAATTCTGATATAATGTTACGAGGGTTTATTATTTAATTGTGCGAAGCTCCGATAAAAAGATTATGCCTTCGTCATATTCGCTATCGCGAGCTCCAATACGCATGTGATAAATAAACAGCATGTACTGCTGCCGCGGTACAAAATAATCTGCTTTTGTCCACCATACATTTGAAGTGAATTTAATAACGATATCGCTAATGTTTCAGCAAATTTCTTGAAAATCTATTGCACCAAACCATTTGAGAGTTGAAACATTGCCAAAGTGCTTAACGTTGGTGGTGTACTTAAATTTAAATTATTTATGCTAGAGAGCTATATTTTAAAATTGAAATAATACGTCTATTTAAATATATTGATATCATTGGCAATCTATTTATATGGAAATCTAAGTTTTTTTACTGCGTAAAATATGCATAATTTGGTAAGCGTATTCCAGAAAATCAATTCTACTGAAAGAAGTAAAAAGTATTATCAAGTTTTTCCACGCGGCATTTAATTTCAGACTTTGGCATTTTAACGCGGGGAATATTTTAACGCCTTTAAGATCTAGATAAAAATCATTTTAAATGCTCATTATAGTTAAAATATATACATTTTAATTGTTTATTAAAAATTAATGATAAAAAATATCTATATAATGGAAATAAATATATATACAAACTCTTTTGGTAAACACATAGGAATATAGACTCACATACGCATACGTACCTATAGGGCTGGCGTCTTATTATTATTATTATTATAATATATGTTTATATGTACGAATACAATCGATGTCTGGATTATTATTACTACCGATATTACAAAATAAAATACCGGTTTTAAAATTTTAACATGAGTAGAAATTTATAAGTATACGAGAGATATATATCTCGAAAATAAAAATTATTGAAATATCTTAAATAAATATTAAATGTGTAATGCTTAAACTAAGATTATATAAATAAATCGCAAAAATCTGTTTTTAGAAAAATATATGTCGCATTTGAAATTTTTTATGCACTACTTTCTCTTAAAGTTTTTTCGAAAAATCGTAACTGATCAAAAATAATGAGTAATATTTGCAATAATTTTGTGAGTGGTGCTCTGGCCCCTGAGATAAAAAATATGAGGCATCCAGAAGCGTTCGATCAAAAATAATGATTTTATAGACTTTTTCCAAAAGAAAAAAATATTTGGCGCCCGTATTTTCAAAAATATTTTTTTTAATTAATGAGAGTAAAGAAATAAATGCTATAAAAATTCGCCTTAGCGATTCTTATTAATACTTGTAGACAACAATGGATCAGGGTATAAAATATTTTTAGAAGTACCTGAATGTAAGGAAGATTGTTTTCATTTGAAACAGATAATTGGTCATAAATTTCGGTAACTTATGACAAAATTTGACCTGCTCGTTATTATATTTCCCAATAAATACACTATATCTTTATTAAATATCTTCAAAGAAAATGTTCCGACTCCTGAATCCTAAGATTTTTTTGCAAAAATCCTATGCATTAATCTATATTTAATTACAGCGATAAAGAATTCAGTTTGATGAATGGAGATTATTTTTTCGGTATATTTTTATTACCAATTTATAAAATAAATAGCTATGATGCCAATAACGGTAATACCGGTATTGACTATTTTTTCTCTGTAATACCGGTATTGAAAATACCGATATTATTGCAATTCCTACACGTATCTATGGAGCTTAAACTATTTTCAAAAAACGTTAACCGCTCGCATAGATAAAATAACTTTTCACAATAAATATAATTTTCTTGTTGTGATATTTAGAGTACGCTCGGGATAAGGATCTCGGTTTGTTATTGTGTGCGTGAACTGTGTGGCTCAAAACAATTTCGCTCAGAATATTTATTTTTTTTATTTTAAAAGAAAATATATGTTTATTTAACATACATACATCTGAGCTAAGTTGGAAATTTCAACGGACAATTAAAAATATATTATATAATCGAAGAAACCAGACATTGATGTCATAAATTAAATATTTGCAAAATTCAAAATCTTTCACTAGTCAAAAAAATAATGAAGTCTTTAGCTATTCTCAAAAGCAAAAAGATATAAAATGGGGAAAGAAATTATTTGCAAATTGTTAAATTAGAATCCATTTAATAAATTAAAAAAATATCATTGGCGCAACGATAAGAATAATAACTTTTTTAAGCCTTACAGAGAATAGTGTAAAAAAACAAACAACGTATGGATTCATGGAAAAATAATTAAAATATTTTAATCCACGAGTAAGAGAACGAATAACTTACAGTGTATATTTGAAGCCTTGATATCAATTAACCCAGATATGCCCAAGAAATTTTGTTCTCTTAAAATTTAATTTATAAATGGCACGAGTTTAGTGACCTACCCATGGGACAGTGGGCATATCTGGGTCAAACCAATATCAACACAAAATTATTTAAAATAAATCACTAGAGAAGATCGAACTTCTGTGCCACACTGCACTTTAATGACGAATACCAGCGCTGATGAATCAGCGAATGTCCTTAAAAGAGAAAGCGAGACAACGAAGTACACGCTACATCGCTTCTCCCTCTCATATACATGACACGCACACAATAACAAACCGGCACCCTTATCCCGAGCGTACTCTAATATTTAATTAAATTTATTTAAAAAAAATAAAATAACATTAAAAATAAGTAGTCTATATTTGAAAAAGGAAAACAATTGACCATGTCACAGTACATATATTTAGGAGGAACGACTTCTTTTATGTTTTTTTTTTTGTAAAATGTGGGCAAGCATACCATTCTCTATAAAAACGCTTTGTTGTTAGTCATAGTTTTGAAATATGGTATGCATTAACAATAGATGTTTATGGATGTGACTTTTTATTCTGCAAAATTTTGGAAAGATTTTCTTACAAAGAGAAATTATGCTCAACTCACATTTTTTTTTTGAGAATTTTCTTGTATTACTTTATTGTTTTTGTAAGACATTTTACATTATGACAATTTTGCGAGCGTTGTCCATATTTTTGTTATATGGAAGACACAACTAAATTTGGGATATAAATGTTTTTAACACAATATCTGCTATAGTTTTATTCAGATTTAGCGATCTTATATACGTGGTTCTTAAAATTCTTGTTAGTACAGGCATATCTGTATTAACAATAATTTTAAGAACCACATTTTTAAGATCGCGTTGATTATTTTTTTAATGTTATTTATATAATAACACTTTCATGTGATAAAATCAAACAATATTTTCACTGCAAAACATGGTTATAAATTGATTACACTGAACATGTGTTTTGATTCAACGATTATCTTATTTAATAAATTTATATATTATTCAGATAGCAACTTGTAATATAGATAATAAAATCGAGTATTTTGTCACAGTATTAGAAATAATAAGCAATAATAAAATCATAAGTATTTCAGCATTCAATAGTAGTCAATATTAAAATATACAAAAACGTATTGTGTATATTTATTAATAAAACATGATAATGAGTTTCATGGAAAATATATAAAACCTTCATCATTTATTAAAATTTATAATTGTGGAACGTGAATAATATTCATTATATTATACATCAAAGGCTTATTATTATATTTAATTTTATTGAAAATTTGCTCATGACTAACGAGATAAATATTACAATAGACAACTACCGAGTTAGTAGTGAGAAACCAGATTAATCTATAAATCAGTGATATTTATTTTAGTAATTAAGAACTATAATTACAGCTTAATATTAATATATGTTACTATCACGATATTCATCTGTGAGAATAGAATAATCTGTGATGATCGATCGGAATTATAGTTATATAATAACTACTCATTTTTATCTCTCAGATACGATAGAATTTTAAATCCACTAGGGGATTAGTCAATAGTATGAAAATTCGGAAACATGTTATATATTTGTATTATTTATTAATTTAGTATCTAACAATAAACACAGCAAAACTGAACTTAACCTATTTTATACTGTTTTCTCGATTTCCTCAAATAGCTTAAACTGTTTCGTCGTATAATTTTTGTACACGTTTTTACTGCGGCATTAAACCCCTTTCTGCGAGGTTACGTTGCGTAAAAAATTCTAAAAACTTTTCCTACTTTATATTTATATGACGGCTATAAATCACAAGGACAACGAATATATAAGCAACAGAGGCGAATTCCTAGGGCGCCGATTGAAAGGGAGCGTCTTTGAATATTTATAATATATATAATATATAATTATACATTTTATTACAATCATACAATATATAATTGCGCTTGTAAAATTTGTCCTTAATATTCTGCGCTGTTGTATTCTTTCCGCATCGTATAAATTACAAGCTTTTTTCTATATTCTTCTCTCCTTCGTCTTGATATATTGCCAAGATCCTTGCCAAATTCTCCTAATGCTATTCCGTTCTTCTTTTGGCTTTTATTAAATAAATCAATCAAAAATTTTATTATATGGCATGCTTGGCGATCCCACAATGCTTATACGTACATCCCTAAGGAATCCCACATGCTTCGGGATCCATGCGAATCCCGCACGCGTGGAAATTGAAAATGTTAGACCGCGGTACTGATCCCACCTGACGGTTCGTCCTTGAGGCTTCGAAGGGCTTATTAGCATATTACACAAACCGTCCCTTTTCGTGTTCTCGAGCTAGAGACGACATTCGTCCTTTGGAAATCACCACGCGCAAGTTTCACTTCCGTCATCCTCTTATTTTATTGCCAGAGTTGGATCAACAATATAAATCCGATTTAGTTTCATATCTCTCATAAAAAAAGTAAACTAATTTCCGGATAGTTTTATTTAATGAAAATAAAAGTGATAAAAACATAAATATATGTAAAATAATTAATATAAAAATATATATTTTTATAAATACTTTGAAACATATCAAAAGATTTTCAATGATAAAAGCTAAAGTTATTCTTGAGCTTATAAACAATAATAATTTATTATATTTAACCTTTAATTAAGTGACGTCAATTACGATTTATATAAGTTTGGCTTATCTAAGTAAAAAGTTCTACTATTGAACCTCTGAAAGATAAATAAAAAGTGGTTGATAATAAAATAGCTATACATCTACAAAAAAAGCTGTAAAATAAATGTATTTAGGTCAAATACAAAGTAAATAGACAATCCTAATGTATTTAAGAAAAATAATAATTTGAGAGCTTCTGGCTCATCGGGATTTTTCTGGGTGTCCCCGCTGGGTTAATCTACCCCTGTTGATTAGTCTTATGTACTTTGCCTTGTCACTAGAAAAGTGTAAGTTGCTAATGGAAAAAAAATATAATTATAACGCTGGATTGAAAATGACAATATGCCTAACTCTTAATTAAATAACATTCGTAAATATATAGATCGAAGAATTAATTAAAATAGCAAAAAAAAAAATAGGAAAATAAAAACTATTATGTAAATATACAAAGATTATTTTTTTTAATAATGATACTGTTTTTATGTTTGTGATGTTACTCAATATTTTATTATATTTAGTTGTCTATGCAGGGCCGTAGCGAAGGAATATGCTACCGGGTGTAAGATTAAAAGGGGCGCCAAAACAAAGTTGGTAATATTCCATATTAAAACAATATATTTGATTTTGCCAGAAATTATATGGAATTATTTGTGAACTGTGATAACCATAATTTAAATTTGGCTAGAACGCTCACCCAAGCAATATCTAGTGGTGGGCATAAACGCGTTTTTTATTGTTCTACTATTATGTAAAATGTGAAATATGTATCTACTAGTGAAAATATATTTGGACTTCATAACTTTATCGAAATATATATATATATATATATATATATATATATATATATATATATATATATATATATATATATATATATATATATATATATATATATATATATATATATATATATATATATATATATATCGCATGTAAATAAATAATGATAAGTTTGTAAATGTATATATTTTACTACGTATGGAAAAGTTGATATCATAAAATTTTACTAGCACCTGCCAGATAAATTATATTTTCACTAGTAAAAATATATATCTTTCATTAAAATGTATTCCAATTTAATTTCACTGAAATAGCATATTTTTGAAAAATATTTTAGGATATATTAGAGACTTTTTTCTCTAGATTTTCTTTAAGTGATAACCCGAGAATTTCTGGTTTAGAATCAAAGACAGCTTTTTTCAGGGGAAAGGCAGAAGTTAGCCACTCACTAATCGCTTTTTATTATTATTTTGCTTTCATTAAAATTCATAGCATTTCCTTAAATGACATGCATGTTTCTGGTCAATTTAAAATGGGGACAAATGCCCTTCTGCTCCCACAAAATGACGTCCCTACATAAAATCGTGCTGTCGCAGTCGTTCATATTAAGAGTTTGTATAACAATATTACAACTCACAATAAGTGAGAATCAAATGAAGAACATCTAAACCAAATTTTGACCAATAGAAGAGCGCAAAAAACAATTATCTCTTCTCAGAAGTCAAAAATCCACGTCAAAAGCAATAAAATCGTGCCGTCGCCGTCGCAGTGGGAACGCTCGTTACCGAGCGTTCCCACTGCGACGGCGCCGACACGATTTTATTGCTTTTGACGTGAATTTTTGACTTCTGAGAAGTGATAATTGTTTTTGCGCTCTCCTATTGACCAAAATTCGGTTTGAATATACTTCGGCCAATACTCTCATATCAGAAATTCATTTTGATATCAGGAAAGATAGCTATCATATTTTTAAAACGTGTAATATCCAAATGTAGACAAACTATGGAGCAAAATACAAGATTCGACGTGTGTATGTACTTCTTCCTGCATTTATTTATCTTAGTTTGTATTTTTAGATTTGACCTGAGAGTTCTAAAAAAACTTTCAAGTTTTAAATAAATATTTTTAAGGTAAAAAAAAATTAAAAGCAACAAGATGTAATTTTTTCACAAAAAGTAGACAAACTTTGCTATCACCTGTTCAAAATGAACAGGGCAGTAATAAAAATGACTTACGCCTGGGCTTACACATGGACTTTAAACTTAAATTTAAAAAACATATTTTTCAACTTTGCTCCTAATGGCTTGCCGTCATTGCGACCCTTTTTGTATATATTTATATTCATTAGAAAGAACGCTAAAAAAATAATAAGACCCATCATAAAATGTGTCTGACCAGTAATACTATTTTTTCTGAATTCAAAATAATGATATAAAAATAAAATATCATATAATACACATTTTTATAATAATCTTAAAAAAATGCACTTTAGTTTTCAAATAACAATTAAAGAACAACGTCATTTTCATTTCAAAAAATATTTAAAAAAATATTTCCTGAAACTACAACCTTAAATTTCTTGAAACTACAACGTATTACTTTAGAGGCTAAAGACAATATATAAATGCTTTCAGATCTTCAGTGAAATGTACTCAAATTATCTTTTCCTTTCTATATTTTTCCATGATTACGCGAATATGCTGCTCCCAAGCAAGTGCCGCCCGGGTCGGCCCACCGACCCGGGCGCATTTTTTTTCAGCAATATTAATATGCGGACCGCGTATTGGACTTCCCTAGTCCAATAATAAGTATTTAATATTGATTATAATGACTTACATAAAATTAGTTCAACAGTATTTTTATAATTTCTTGTCATTTAATATATCGCTTGTTTGTGGTTCAACAAAAGTACTACTTTCTTTGAAATTAGCTTCTGATCCTCATGAGATATCTAAATCAAGATCCATCCTCATCTAACGCTTTTGCGTTATTTTTTCATAATACTAAGTTCAAGTGTATAGGTCGTAAGAAAACTTTCTCGCTTTACAAGAGTTGTTTTCTGAGACTTCGTTTTTTATATTAACACATAAAAAGCAGCATTGCTTCGTAAATCTCCTTGAACGATGAGCACAAGTAGAGCATATCTTCTTTGTTTCGATGTTTTCTGTTTGACATATATGTCATTTGTTATGCAGTATCTTAAATTTTCTTTATTTAGCATTTATCTAGTACTTTTTAATTGTAGTGTTGCAGTTATTATGATAATCGATCCATTTTTTATTATTTTAAGCGTCAGTATTTTTATTTATTTTTTTATTAAATCTTCCGTTGTAATCTGACGTAAGCCCAATACGTTTCAACGGGCAAATCTGTACCAATTGAGTATTATAAATTATTATGTGCTATACATACAATTTATAATCAATGGATGTCACTGTTTTTTTAATAATAGCACATTTTTATAAATAAAAATTCGAGTGCCGCTGCCGGGGCTCGAACCCGCAACCTCAGAGTTACTAGTCTGAGACGTTACGGACTACGGACACTATTCCATCGTATAAAATACAAAGTAACCCAACTAGAAATTTTGATTCTTAGCACTTTTTGTTATCCTGCTCACTTTGATATATACTTAGAACTTCTACGATTTAATATGTTCATTAAATTATATTTGTAAAATTTATGGATCATGATTTTTCATTTTTTCGATCTTTGGAATTAATTATCTTCTGAAATATCCAGTGTTATCAAAGTCTATATTTACAATGCCATATATTTTTATATTTTAACATTATTTTCTTTAAACATTTTTACTGATTGGAATTATTTAAAATAATTCTCGAGATTCGCAAGTTTCATGGATTACATTATTGAAGTGCCTTGCATTTTACAAAATTTTTAATATATATATTTTTTATTAATATTATTAAAATTAGTATTGTTTTTGAGAGCTTTACCCGTTCCGATCAGAATACAGATAGTCGCCGATGCCCAATATTCAGAAAACCTAAACCACAGAATCCGAAGAACGTAATAAAAAGGCTCGTGAACTCGTGGCACGATAATAAAAAATATCGATTTCGTCCTAGCCGCGTGTTTACAATATAAATCTGTTTGGATTAAACGATTTTCAATTCATTCCAAACAATTCGACAATATCGTCGACCATGATTTAACAAATCGTTGACGCGAATGAAGATTGATTGCCTTTTATTTATTAAAAAGCGATAAGTCCCATCTTTCCGCTGCTGTAAGTACAATATATACAATATATATAGTGTCTCAAGGTTGAAGCACTAAGCTCACACCGACTACTGTTTAATACCTCTCTCCTCCATTTGTCCACGTCATGTCGCCTGACAAGTCTAGTAAAGGCTTGCGTAATTGGGTCCTGCGGTCGGGAAGAGCTTTTAATTACGAAAGATCATCTCGGCCATTAATAGGGTCTAATTTTCGAATATTATACGAAAGTTTTAGAAGCTTAAGCGAAGTCCTTGCGGTAGAAGAAAAGTGAGTTTATTGTTTTCCCCGGGTAAGGGGAAAGCGCAGATGGCGAACTTTTGTGTTTGTTTGCGAATGCAAAAACTGGAGCAAAATTGTCTCTATGCTTTTGATCAAAATTTAGATTGAAAATCTGTAGAGAACTAACATTATAATATAAATAATACGTTGAATATGTGTATTATGGATATATTTTTGTATAGTGATTTATAATGCAATACATAAAGTATATCGAAAAACGTGACTAGGGATTCTGATTCTCGACACTCTTTGAAATCATAGGAATCGAGACTTAATTAAATGAATTCTGGGAAGTCGTGCGTTTCAAGATTTTTTTTATACATATGTACATTTTCAAAACAAATTATTTTTATGTAATTTTAGCGCTTATTTTTTTTATCTACATATAAATTTTATTTACTATTAAAAACTGTGTGTATTTAGATAAACTATGTATAAATTATAAACAAAAAACTGGCAGAAGAAAATAATATATAATATAAATTAGATATTCTATTAATTAAATTTAACAAAAAGGATATATATCAAACAGAAACACTTTATATTACACGAACAAAATATTGATTGGCACTTAGAGCAATCAAATGGTTTATATTTAGAATCTATTGTTGTTGATAACAAATATTAAATAATACATATTTAAATAAATAAAACTGAAAAGCTGTCTTGACACCAGAAAAATATCATCGTTGCTGTAAAAATATATCTAACTTTTCCTGTTACTTAGCAAATTTAAGTTAATTAAGAAATATATATTTATCCAATTTATCTAAAATTTTGACTGATTCAATGAATCTATAAAAGTGCTACTTAAAAGTTATTTTAATTTATATTAGGTATTCGCAAAATAAATACCGTTATTTTATTAAAAAAAAAATACCTACAAATGTTTTTTTTAATGCTTCTAAATATATAAACTTTTTCCATCCCTCAGTCAATTTTTTAATTTTTTTTTATCACAAGATGTTAAAGGCTTTGATTCAGAATATTCTGATACATCCCTTTTGTTACATCGTGTACATTTTGATTTTATTCCGTTTAAGAAGTGTTGCATCAATTAAAATAAATGGTAATCGGAAGGAGCAACGTCCGGATTATAAGATGTATGAAATAAAGCTCTTTTTGATTTTATCTAGAGTCAATTTTGTCACGTATTGTAAATATAACTATTAGCTAGTACAGCTCTTGCTTATTGAACAAACAATCTAGCTAATCATGATAAAAGCTTGCTGTTATTATTTTGCCAGTTTTAAGAGTTTCGTAATGCGCAACCTTTGTAATCCATACAAGCAAAATATTTTTTCACAGTAAACCCGGGCTTTAAATTAGGTTTTGATTGTATTTTCCAAAGGTTATCCAAAGGGATAACCAGTGTCGTAAAATACATATTTTTAACTAATATTAAATGAGCAAAAATCCACTTATTTTATTCGCTCAATTCGAGTGGAACTCATACACAGTGTCTCCAAGCCTTCCCAATATTATTACTGTGTCTATGCACGGTTAAGTTTCTCGGCAGCTGATGGATAGTTTGAGAAGAATTTACTTCCATTTCTGCAGCCTAGACATCATCGTCTATATTTGGAAATTTTTTAAATCATCTTTGTAATTAACGAATTACTTACTACTTCACAAATGATTTTAGTGACTGTAGTTGTCGAATATATGCAATACATTTTTATATCACGCAATTTTATTTAATGTCATCGTTAATTTTGGAAGCAATTCTCTTTAAATTTTTGTAATGTAGATCACAGAAATACACCAAAATAGAAATAAAGACTTGACTGTTTAAACTTTAAAATTATTATATTACTATTTTACCTAAAAAATTGTTTTAATAAAAGTTAGTTAGTTAGTAAATTGCTTTTATGTTACTACTAGATTTATTATGCGGTTTCGCCCAAGATATTAAATTAATTATTTATGCATTAGATTAATTTTATTCCTCCTGTTATAACACATTTATTTGAATACTTGACTATAAAATGTTTTTAGTCTATTGTATTAATTACGTATTACAGTAGCCGTATTCGCTCGTCAGCACAGCGCTGTTCAGCTCAACTTTCAACTTTAAAATAGCATATGCAAATGTCGCATCGCTACTGTTCACCGTTTGGGTTCTTTTGACAGACAGACCAGCACATGTATTTTTTGTTTTATAGTATATATATATATATATATATATATATATATATATATATATATATATATATATATATATATATATATATATATATATATATATATATATATATATATATATATATATATATATATATATATATATATATATATATATATATATATATATATATATATATATATATATATATATATATATATATATATATATAGATATTATATTTTGACTGGCGTTACAGTAAAATCATATCAAATTACATTTTCACTGGTGGATGGATATTTCTAATAGCGATAATAAAATATTTAAAAAAATCGTCAAGCCCAAACAAATTAACCGAATAAAATTCGAGAGCTGATAAGCGCTAGTGAAATTATGGGTTGCTCAAAATGTACATGTAACTTAATTTGAGAGTTTCAAATTGTCCATTTGCTGTTCAAACCGAAACCTAACTTAGACCAATTATTTAAACCCAACTTAACCTAATTAAAATTATAAAACACAATGTTGTTTCTGAAGTTTCATTAGAGATTGTAATTTATCTGATCCACAAACAAATTTAAATTCAAAAAAACAGCATTTAAATAAGACCAAGATTAATTTAGATTGTGTTACTATTTGTTAGGTCTCATTTTTGTTGATTTCACAACTGTGAAGTTAGACAATATGTCAATCTTAAAAAAAAATATTTTTAGTCTTCTAAATATTATTTTGGTATAAATTAACCCATTTATGCAACAACACATAGAGATTCAGAGTGGGTCATCGTAAAAGCGAAAGTGCTCATTCACAGGATTTTGTGTGTTCCTTTTACAACAGAAGTGTAATATCTCATACGATGCGATGGTTACATATCACACGAAAATATTTTCAAAACTGTTCACACACCGTTTGAATTATATTATCAATAAAAAACGCAATACAGAGTCGTAAAAGTAGATTATGTGAAAATTTAAGGCATTAATTTAATTAGCAGCAAATTTACATTATACAGTCGATACCTCAGCAGCATAATAGCGCTACTAATATTGCATATATCAAATACAGAATAATGAAAATCTATACAACTTCATTAACATTTAAATAAAAAATGAGTACACATCTACGTATATAATATTGTTAAAAATAAATATACTACTAATTCGAAAAAATTGTATAAAAGCATATAACTAGTGTTAAATTTACATTATTTTAGTATAAGAGAAAAATTAAACACACTTAAATAATCATATTAAGGTATAGAGAAGAAGATTGTAAAACATACTCATATATTAGTAGAGATAAGTTCACAGTGTATTGGTCTGTAAAGTGTAGTGGGAACGTTCGTTACCGAGCGTTCCCACTGTAACGGCGCAGACACAATTTTATTGCTTTTGACGTGAATTTTTGACTTAATAATTATTTTTGCGCCCTCTTATTGACCAAAATTCAGTTTGAATATACTTCGACCGATACTCTCATATAAGAGTTGAGACATTCAACTTGCCAGACAAGCAGAATCTCAATTTTAATTGTAGTCAAAAGGCAAATTTCCCTAAAGAATATGCTGTTTTGAACTATCCACTTATTTAACATAATATTTTTATATTTATATTATATTTACTTATCGTTGAAAAAAATCCTAACATATTTTAAGAATGATAAACATTAGTGTTATATATAGAATCTACAACATTTTTATTATATTATAATTGGTTCCTAAAGGTAGAAAAAGTTTTGTTCTTCTACTATTGGCAAAATAATAGTATAGAAGACAGGACTTTCATCAGTGCAGTACAACTGGTGTTACCAGAACAATCTGAATTAAGACTTTCAGACACCTTTAGAGTTTAAACCTTGATAGCCAAACATAATCCAAAATCAAATGGTTGTTGAAAAGCAAATTGCTCTTAAGAATATGATGTTTTGGACTAATCAATTATTAAATATAAATGTTTTACGTGTATGCAGTACACAAACTACTTTGGGTTTTCATATTCACTTCCTAAATAAAAAGCCTATAGTTTGTCTATTACTACACATCTTTCCTGAGCTCATTACTACTTGATTTAATGCTATTTAAAACATAAATAATATAATGGAAAGTATTTATAGTTTGTAAGGTGCGGTGAAAAACTCAAATTACTTTTTTTTTCTATTGACTAAATGTTAATAAATCAATATATAAAAAAATTGCTTACATCCCTCCGAATTTATTTACGGTATATTTTAATTTCAAATACAATTTGGATCATCATTTTTTCAGCCTCGAAAGTCAGGCACGTGTGAAATGCCGTATATGGATTTACGGCATCGAAAATTTGTCGTAAAAATCCGACCGTAATTCATCCCTCCGAGGGCCAACCCTAATTGGATTCCGATATTCAAATTCATCGAAATCATCGCATCAGGAGGCCACCGCCGGCCCTTTTAGATTGGCCATTGTCCGTAATTTATTTTGCCCCCGGCACAGTTTCCATTCTTGCGTTAACGTTCACGGATTATTCCGGCGACCACCCCATTGTCGCCGTGACGTAACAGTAACGGGATTGCCTTATGGCGTTAGCGTTAATCGTCTGTGAATATCGAGCAGATGCGTCGAATCGCATTTGTGTTTAAAAAAAGCGATAAACGTTAAACACCGAAATAATAGTCGATACTCGTTATACACCAAAAATATTGTACAGGACCTAAAAGAGAGTAGAATGGGGTAAAAGTGCGCACTTAGTTTTCAGGCGCATATGTATTATAATACATGTGAAAATAACATTAAAATTATTAAATATGAACTTTAATTTAAAATAATTATTAAATAAATTTATAATTATTGCCCAATTAGTGAGGCAAGGGTAAAATAAAGATGAAATAAACAATAAAAAAAATGTAGTAATTTTACAATAATCGTATAGTTCTAATCTGTATAGTTTATGTAAAGGACTTTCTTGTATTATATTTATGTATTTTTAAAAATTTTAAACTTACTTTTGAATAAGAAATTTGTAAAAAATATCTAGCTTTCATTCCAGGGATAATATAAAAATACAACACTTAATTTTTTAAATAATTTGCCGAATAAATGTTTATTAAACACGTTAAAAAGTCATCAAAATTTAACGCCCTTTTATATTCATATACAGTAAAAACACCCCTATAGTGACAGTCCCTTTGGCAGTCCCTCCTATAGCGTTCCCCCGTATAGCGTACTTTTTGTTATTGTTTGTTCCTTGACTTTGCTAGACGTATTCTATAACATTCCCGCGATATTCAGCACAATATAGTAAGAAAATATTTATTTTTGTACAGCTATGGAAAAAATTATACGTATTTTTAATACATTATATATACACTTTTGAGGGAGTTTCAACCATTCTAATTTTTTATAATAATATTATTTAATTATGTAATACATATTTATTACAAATCTAAAAAAAGTATTAATGAATCATAAAATATATTTAGATATATGATGAGGGACACTGTTTCGACAATTTTTACATATATTTATGCATGGCCGAATAAAAGTGTGTTATGGCCGTGCGTGGGTTCTTTTTCTGTGTGACAATAACGAAGAGGCGCGCGGCTCTCACGGCGTGTGGTCGTACGTCAGCAAGGAGCCTGAGGATGTAAATTCTGATAATAAAGCGTTTCAACAGCTCGAGGCGTTTAATTCCGTCGAGAGACGTTGGTCATTCGAGAAGAAAAGACGGCCATCTCCAAAGGGGAGAAGTCGCAACAGACACTTTATATTCAACATTAAAATTTTAGTGCATATAAATCTTTCTAAGCTTAGCTAATTTTTTATTAAAAATTTTAAAAGCAAAACCCATGTATATACTAATTTATTCAATTTAATTATTCCACAGAGAAAACTGCTGAATTAAAAAAACAAAAGAATGTCAAGACCATATTATAAAATTCGAGAAGAAATGCAGACAGAAGACAGTCAAGAAAATTATCCAGTTATTAATAAAAGTGGTGATGAAATTAAGGTATTAAAAAGGTATCGATGGAACGTGATATTAGATGACACTGACATTTGATGTTTAACTTTTTTATTTCTACCATTATTGTTTGTTTTCAATATAATAAATAGGTTTTTATTAATATCCTAGAATATACTGCAGAAAACGTTTATTAATTCATATTTACTTTTTATAATTTTTTATTATAGGCTTACGCATTTTAAAAAATAACTAAAAAAACTGTTGCATTTGACTTCCCTGGCACTCGCAAAATTAAGAACATTCTTCGCGCGCATGTCGCAATAAGAACATAAGGCACGTGCTCTTGTTTACAAGGTCATTTAATACATAAAAATGGGAAAAAAGTTTGATTTGCTAATTTCGTTAAAATCACAAAATACAGTTGAAAAAACCTAACCCTAAATTTTGCCTAGTCCCCCCGTATAACGTAGTATTTCTATAACGAAGTTGCAATCTCTACGCTATAGGGGGGTCGACCGTACATATATCAAAACCTGATTTTTTAATATGTATTACTTCAAAAATAATTATTAATATTTTCACTGAGAAAATATTTGGGGTGCAAAAGGTTAATATACACCTGAATTACATTATTAATGTTGCTCTTGTGTATTATTGTAATGTAAGTAAAAAAATACTCTTTGCAATATCTGACTTCTGAATTTTCCTATTGCTACGTAACAGAATGAATAAAAATTAGTACATTTCTTCAAAATTAAACTTTTTTATTTAAAAAATAAACCACGTGACAAGACAAATATATTGCAATAATATTAGCAGTTAAAACACACGTATTGAATTGTGCGTATATTTAGTTCATTTAATGCAGTTATGAAGATAATGAATACTATAGACATTAACAATAAATAAAATAAATTTAATATAGCTTTCCATTGCAGTCAGCTTAGCATAAAACTGTTTCTGTTTAAAAACGTACTTGATTTTTACTAAAATTCTGACGCGTATGGCGATTTATATTCCCTTTCGCTCGCTCGCGTGTTGAGTAACGAGAGTGAGTGAGAAGAAGTGGGCGTGCGAAACGCATGTAACGTACACCCTTATCTCTCACTCATTATGGTCACTTAACACGCGAGCAATATTTTTATTGAATCATATTTACATCAGAAGCAACGGAGAAAATTGAGCAAAGGAAAATCTATAAGTGTTTCTGAACCATCTTACAACATTTGACACTGAACAATTAAGATAAAGAAGCATATCAAGATGACTACTATATGTATATATTTATTTTGTAAGAGTTTTAATTTATATTGACTATTAAGTGTAAAATATTTTGATAGATAAATTTAACGTCTAGTGAAAATGTTTTTCTTAAACCCACATATAATATATATAATATTACTATTAATAGCACGTCAAAACTTTATTTATTTACTTTTTTTAGAAATTCTTTATAGTGTTATATAAGAATATGTTTTTTTGCGTATGAAGCTTTGTAAAGAACTTGGCTCAAGTGTGTTGAATGAATAATGAAAAATTGCCTATGAAATTGGTACAACGTGGCTGTACAAAAAATGTATACATTTTTTCTATTGTATGTATATACATATAAATATGCTTCTATCTAAAAAAGTTCTATGAAATAGTTTCGATTATAAGACTTATATGCCTTCAAAGGAGCAATATGCAGTTTTGAGATTGCACACTTGAGATAAAACGGAAGCCATCTAGTCATGTTGTATAATGGTTCTCCTTAGCACGTTTCTTTAAACGTGAGACTGTAAATGTGCGTATTTTAACTACAGATAGATTTTCGATTTGTGAATATTATACTTTCAAAGTATACCACATTATATTGAAATGTAATAAACGTGGCACATAAAAAAAATAAGCAAACACCATTAAAATAAGAAACGGTTCTCGATGCGGCATATGAGATTTCATTACTCGAATACATATATAAAATAATTTTATCTTTTTATATATTGTTGCTAAATTTACATCCTGATGCATGTTGTCGCTCGAACGCGCAAATGATGATTTATTCCCGCTCGGCGAAGATGCGATAAGGAAATGGGGGCAAGAAAGAAAATATGAACTTAGACGGCTGTGAAAAAATCGAAAGACGATGGCGAATTTGCTTCCCGAAGCACTCATTCAATTTGCTCTTAAATTTATCGTTTGCCACGCTCTAACGCTCAACCGCGAGCTTTTATAAATCACCATCGAAGCCGAAGGATTAAAAAGGACTTTGAGCACCTTTCATTACGGAATCGGCAAAAAGATATAAGGACCCTCTCCGAAGAGGGATTGAGTGGTTTATTTTGCGGAGGGTTACGAGGGCACCGCAATTAATTCCGGTTAATTAATTAAAATTCAACAGTTAAGAGGATCAGGGTAACTGATTCAAATTAAATTAACTCATTGACTCGTACATAACATAAATATATTAACAATGTTTTAATTATTCGATCACAGAAAATTGTATCATTACTATTCTAAAAATAACGCCACGTGTAACGGATATCAGCTTTAACAGAAAAAAATCGTGATTCTTGGAATGCGATATCAAAGAAAAGACTTATGTTATAATATTTATAAATATTTTTTGTTTCAATAATTATTATATAATATATTAAAGTTACTCAATTATATACATAAAAAATTGACTTAAGGTAAAGTCAAACGTATTAATACAACATATTATTAGATATTTAATCTAATTAATAAAATAAAAATAAAAAAAACACAAGATTTTCTAAAACAAAAAAAGAACACACTTGCGCATTTGAGAAGTTGGGGAGAAAATCTGGATAGAGTTATTAATAAAAAAAGAGTTTATTATATAGATAAAATTATAATTTTACTGAATTAAATTAGCTGAATGTAAATATAATATATTTATATTAGATCAAAAAAAAAAATTATCTTATTATTATTATTATTATTTTTATTTTTTAGATTAAATTAAGACCATCGTGGCCTAACAGGTTACCCCAATGCGCCACGATGGTCGAAAGCAAATTATAAATTTATAAAACATAAAAAAACGTATATATATAAATAAATATAACAATACTTAAACATAACAAAAAAAATTATAAAATATTAAAATTAAAAGATATAAACCGGATCAGATCCTCGTAGCTAACATTAAATAAATCAATTTTCAATGCCAGCGTATTAAGGAGCCGTATTACCACAGCTATAGGCGAGTCGGCAAGTGCGGATGTCCTAGCCCTAACTGCCATCAAAAGAGGTCTCGATCGTGATTCTCGAAAATGTTCCGGAACCCAAAACTGGAATTCCTCGAGAATAGCTGGATTGTCGACAGCACCTTTTAGTAGTTTGAAAAAATGCTTAGCGACATACAGCTTTCTGCGAGAATTCAGCGAATCATATCCCAACGCTCCTAAAAGAAAGGCGCTGGGATATAAGAACGGATAATAACCAAATGTCCTTTTGTAAAGGTATCTTAAATACCTTTTTTGAATTTTTTCTACTAAAAGAGAATATTTGGCTATTCGGGGATTCCAAATTATAGATCCCGATTCAAGAATGCTACGAACTAAGGTGTCATAGAGGATGCGAATAACTGACGGATCGTCAAAGTGAAAGGCATTCCTCATAACAAAGCCGAGCATCTTGGAAGATTTATCACAGACGTCGTGTATGTGTAGAGAGAACCTCCATTTGCTCTCGAAAGTGATTCCGAGATCTTTAATGGAAGTTTCTCTAGTCAAAATGTTACCACCGAGATGGTAGAAATAAGCTGATGGCGAACGGGATCGAGAAAATGACACAGTATGGCACTTTCCGACACTAAAGGGAAGACGGTTAACGGAAGCCCATCTCCACAGAGAGTCTAAATCACTTTGTAGAGAGAAGGAGTCCGCAACAGATCGAATGCATTTATATAATTTTAAATCATCTGCGTACAGAAGAAAACTTGAATTTTTAATTGCTGTATTTATGTCATTAATAAATAACACAAAAAGCAGAGGTCCCAGATTGGATCCTTGAGGAACCCCCGAAGGGGTAAAATATTCTTTTGACAATCGGCCACCATAGGTTACAAACTGTCTACGATTGCTTAAATAACTCGAAAATAACCGAGTTAAATTATTTGAGCAACCGAGGTTCGACAATTTTTTTAATAATAACGTATGACAAACTTTGTCAAAGGCTTTCTCAAAATCTGTATACACGACGTCTACTTGAATTCCAGCATCGAGAGAAGTTGTCACCGTTTTGGTGAACGACAGAAGATTAGTAACAGTGGAACGGGCAGGACGAAACCCGTGCTGTTGGTCTAATAAAACTTGCTGAAAGTGATTGTAGAGATATTTATGAATAATTATTTCAAATAATTTAGCAGGAGCTGACAACACTGCTACTGGTCTATAATTCTTTATATATAATTTGTCACCCTTTTTATGAATAGGGGTGACTTTTGTGCATTTCCATAGATCAGGAAATGATGATGTTTTGAGAATCAGATCATAAATACATTTTAGAGGAGCAGCGAGACTGACTTCACAACCCTTCAAAATAAAATCGGGAATTAAATCAGGTCCAGAAGAACGCCCTGTCTTTAATTTATTAAATCCGTATTTAAGATCTGAGTGCTCAGTTTCTTTGATGGTCAGTACTCAAGACCAAGAACATGAAGTAGGAAGTGACTGAGCAGAAGTCGAAAAATATTCCTCGAAAACAGAACGAAAATATTGCGCAAAACCGTCAGCAATATTTTGTGAACCATCCAATGTTTTATCGTCGAGGTTTTTTTCTTTCAACGTCGACTGAGTAGCGCGTTTAGTGCTAATGAATTTCCAGAACGCTTTGGGATCATTAATAATTTGTTTTTGGCAATTTTTGTAATGATTGCGATGACAGGAAATTATTAAACACTTAACGCGTGCTCTTAATGAACGAAATTCCTCGAGAGCAGATGGATGTCCCGATCTCTTCCATAACTTATGAAAGGCGTGCTTTCTTTTTAGCAATGAGATGATCTCATGAGAAAACCATCTAGGATATGACACGTTAAGCACTTGAGGGCGCTTTCGAATAAAGAGCTGGTCGAATGCACTATAAAGAACCTCATAGAAGGCCGCCAGGGAAGATTTAACATCAACGCACCCGCCAACTCGGCTCCAGTCCATACCTAAAAGTAAATTATTTAATAAACCAAAATCTACACATTTTCCAAACGACCATCCGAAATCATTCCGATCGCTCACGCATTCCAACTCATTCTTATCTC
This sequence comes from Plectrocnemia conspersa, assembly GCF_051122295.1. Taxonomy (NCBI): domain Eukaryota; kingdom Metazoa; phylum Arthropoda; class Insecta; order Trichoptera; family Polycentropodidae; genus Plectrocnemia; species Plectrocnemia conspersa. The sequence continues at coordinate 25,419,008 of NW_028277165.1, forward strand.
TTTATATAAAGAGCATTTATGGTCAAACCATGTATAAATAACTAAGATGAATGATTATGGTAGACATCAGTCTCGGATATTAACCTCATCACTTTCATTTTTACACTAAACGTTTTCCTAATGAGTATAGCAGATTATGTCAATATTATGTCAACGATGAAAGCTCTCAAAGCTCTCGAAAAGCATCTATGTACATAATGACCCGCATTTTATCACGGCGCTAAACTTCACACCCAGCACGTTCGCATTATAAATCAAAGTTTTAGCGTCGAATATTACACCGATTGACAGGTGGCACATACCGCGCGTCGCGAGCCACATTTTGGCAGTCGTGACACTGACGTATTCGTAACCGGAAAGGGGTTGCGCCAGGTTTGACATTTACCCCCTCAGCGACACTATAATTTAATGACTGTGTATTTGCAGCGATCGTTAGGAGGGTTGTATCAACCGATACAACCTTCAATGACATTATTATTATAATATAATGTGGGCTTGGTGACCCATAGTGGTTTTTGATGACCGGGTCGCATTGTTTGGGACCTCATTGTGACCGACGGTGATGTACGATGGGTTACCATTATTAATTTTTGGAAAATTAAAGGCTGCTCTGGAAAATTGAAAAAAAAGCCCACTATAATATGTTCGGTGGCTGTGAAAATTCTAACATTGAATATATGATTGGATGAATAAAAGCAATCGACTATGTATACATATTACAGGGTATGCCAAAAACGACTATATGTAATTGGAATGAAGTCTGCAATTTATCTCAAAGTACAAAAGTCAGACCCAACATTAATTTATTTTGTTATGTAAAGAAATATTTTACATGGTCTAGCAACTGACAATACAACAAATACGGTCTAATAAAGAGTAGTTAAATAATAAATTAGAAAATAAGTAGTAAGAGTAAAAAATAAATTATTATTATCAAAGTAAACAAATAGTAACAAGAACATAAAAAATACTAGGGATAGTCGAAGATTAAATAAAGAAATGTCCAGAAAATATGTATTTAATTTTGTTTATATTACATTTGATGAGCCCTCTTAATTTCAATGTCGTATAATTAGAATGGCTTTGTTCCATATTTTGCATTTTTTGTTAGCCTAATATTTTGGTAAATGTTTTATAGAAAGTAGCTTCTTTCTGGTCAAAATTCACTTTGACTGTCTATATTGTTATTGCCATAAACATTAAGCAAGATGACAACATATTTTTGCAGAAGTTTCCACATAGTATAAACAGACATTTTAAACACACTGTAAATACAGTTTTGTTACAATTAAAGCTCAGTATGTAACACAAACTTTAGTAAGCTAAGTCAAAAATTAAAGATACAAATTTTGTATCTTTCATTTTTAAATATTTCTCGTATACTTATATAGATTTTGTTTGAGTTTGGTCTTTCCCTTTTCATTTATACAATAATAAGTCGTGTAAGGATTAGAATCTTTGTTGAAAATTAATGAATTAGGTCTTTCAAAAATATGATTTATTGACTCCAGATACAATCGTTTTAGTGGATTTATAACTACAGACTACTTTTTAAATATATATGTTTTCCATAATATGGAAGTTTTTTAATCATATTATACATAATAAGACATACAATGGAACTTCTAATTGCAAGAAACTTGGTATATAAGTATTTCGAAATACAAGTATATAAAAAAAATACTTGATAAACGAGCGATGCTTTACAATACGAGCAGTTTTTATTGCATCGCTTTCACTGAGCCTATGATTATTTTTCAGTTTTACTGGAAGGATTCGAGCTCATTTAGATCAAGTTTCTTTCTCCCAACACCGATCAATCATTCTAGCCCATAGATCAGCAAGTCATTTAAAACATTAAAAAGCTTTACAACAAATCACTATTTCAGCGATGCTTCGAAGTAGCAAAAGAATGAATCTTACTCTCAGAGACTTTTGGAAAAATCATTTCCACATTGTGAATTGCCACAAGATCGTCTTTGAAAAATGGAGCGAGGATACCAAGAAAAAAGAAAAATTCTGATTAGGGAAAACTGTGGACTAATCAAAGAAATTGTGTCCTAGGATTGGAGATGAATGAGGACGATGGCTAAAAGCTGATCACCAAAGAATTAATTGATCTGCATTGCGAACAGCAGCAAGAGACTACTGAGGAGATTACGCTTGAAAAGGAGGAGGAGAAAGAGGTTAAGAAGCCATTCATTTCATGTGAAACTAGTAATATTTGTAGAATGTTGATAAAGCACCACTTGAGTGAAGCTGTAGTAGTGCGAGTCATGAATTTATTTAATAATAATAATAATAATAATTAATAAAAAAATATTCTAAAGTGAATTTGAATAGTAAAAAATAAATTGCGGTTTACAGCGAAATTTTACATTTTTTTAATTTGCTTTGATATACGAGTGTTTTTTAAATACGAGCAAGTTTCTACAATAAAATTAATAATGCGCGTTAACTGAAGTTTCACTGTAGTACGATACAAAAAAAAACTATCGAACATTAAAAGCATTCAGATTTTAAATTGTTAGAAAATATGGAATATAAATATAGCAATAAAACGATTTTTATTGTAAAATGAATAAAATAAAGTATATTATTTATCAATATTATGTAGAATGAAAAATTACTCAACTATTATTAGTGACATTTCGGAGTACATGTTAAATGTTTGCCTTAAATAATATTTAATTAAAAATATAAAAAAGGAAAAAATAATACACAAAAAAAAAATTAAGTTGCAAAAAAAATGATTTTGTTAAAGTCAAAGATTTTTTCAAAGCGTTTTACTAAAAAAAATTATATTTAATTAAAAGCAGCCTTTTTTGTGCCACGAAGTGCATAAAAAATTAAAAAAATTATATGAGAGATTTATTTATTTTAAAATTTATTGATATGGGAGTATTGGTAAAAGTATATTCAAACCGAATTTTGGTCAATAGGAGGGCGCAAAAAACAATTATCTCTTCTCAGAAGGCAAAAATTCACGTCAAAAGCAATAAAATCGCGTCGGCGCCGTCGCAGTGGGAACGCTCGGTAACGAGCGTTCCCACTGCGAAGGCGACGGCACGATTTTATTGCTTTTGGCGTGAATTTTTGACTTCTGAGAAGGGATAATTGTTTTTTGCGCTCTCCTATTGGTCAAAATTTGGTTTAGATGTTCTTCAATTGCTTCTTACTCAATGAAAATCGTAGTATTGTAAAAAATTATCATACCAATATTTCCATATTTTCTGTTATTCTTTTGGTATTTTTTTAGTGGGACCAGCGATTGAGAAGTAACCGAAATTTTTTTCATTGTTAAGCTTTTACACTTAAAAATAAATAAAATTAAAATAAAGATGTCATATTTACGTAACAATAAAGAAATAAAATGTTACGCAGATCAAAAGTACCGAAAAAAAAAATGCCGGAACGCCGTTCCACCGCGTTACATGACAAAAAAAGCCCGGAGTGAAACTATGCGCTATTTATAATTAAATCTACACTTATGCTAAATAACTTACTAATGACTTTATCAAAAAAATTAAGTTAAAATTAATTTCAACAGTCTTAAAATATTTTATTTTCGTAAAAAATTGTATTTTAATAGTTATATTATATATAATATACAATATTTAAATCACTCCTGGTACAAATAAAAACAAACTGTGAAATTTTCAGCAAAATCGGTTCAGTAGTTTTTAAGTTAGGAGTACATACACATACGAACATTGCCTTTTATTTATATAGATTACAATTAGTTAATAATTATAATATATTGTGATTGATTGACATTTTTGTTGTTGTTAATTTGCTTTTAATTTTAATCAGAGTATCTATTGTATTGTATATTAATGAGTAAAATAATGCTAGCATAACTTTAATTCGTGATATTAAAAGTAAAAAATATTCAGGGTTGAAAATAAAATATGTAGAAAAAATTAGTACACGTGTTCTTAGATTAGCTTACATACTTATTATGTAACAGGTATGCATGGGAAGATCTCCCAAGAACGTGAGTATAATTGTAATTTCTTATACTTTATGACGCAGTATCCTTAAATTGATTCTCGTCACACAAAAAAATGTAGCTCAATAATAAACACGTTTTATGAATATATATATTTTTACTGGCAGTTCTTCAATATTTTTTATGGGTTTATTGAATTTAAAAAAATGGATTTAGATACTCACTTTGTATCGAAACAATTATTTTAGGCCGTCTTGTATACGGAAAAAGAATATAACAAAGTTTCACTCGCTCGTAAATCGCCCATTTGGAAAAAAAAGTTCCCGGAGAGCTTTGTCGCTTTATCTCGAGTTAATCGCGTTTTCAAATCAGTTGTGACTGTAGAAAGAATTTATTCACAGTTTTCCGGAAAGACTTTCCCCTAAAATTGATTATTTTAATTTTGTATGCGTCATGATCAATTATATATTTTTTCTTTGCGCAATAACAATAAATACACATAGGTTGTGCAATTTTTTTTAAAATAGCCTGAGAATGCTATGTATAATTAAAGGCGTTAAATATTCTTGCTATTTGTTGTATTATTTACAAGCTTATCGTGCTTGCCTGGCGTTTTTCGGATTGGTCAAGCTTTATGGGCCACATATCTTAATATATAAAATCTTTTAATCCCGAAAATTATAGAATAAACTTCCGAAAACTTTTTGAACCAACATACATAATTGTATTCACCGAAATAAACGACTAAATTGTGAGTTATCATAACGTAATATCCGGATGCACGGACATTTATAATAGTAATTTTCGCGAAATAACGACACCGTATTATATAACCATTCGTTGTTTTCCACAGTTGCTCGGTTACTTATAACGAACGAGAAAATAATTCTTTCTCGCCCCGCAATCAATTGATATTACAAATGTTTTGTGTATTTTTTTATTCAGCAAACACTGTTACGTAATCCATGAAATTGTGTTTTTCTAGACATAGTACTAACGAGCAGTACTATACTTCATGTCAAAATGGTTTAAGTTTACTGCGCGTATATTAAGACAAACATCAGTAAAATTCGTATGAAAATATAGCTGCAAAACAGGTGATAATATATTATTGTGTTGTGTCGCGAAAAACTACTGTGTCAAGGTCACATGAAAAGGGTGTGTTACTGATCAATATATGGTTTAATACATTTTTTATTTAATCGATAACTATATGCCATAGCAATCATTTCGGTAATGTATTTTTTTTTTGCCAATACCGAATTGGATCAACCTATACAGATCAGAATTCAAAATATTGTTTTTGATATATCCTGTATGTATGTAAATACTATTAGTAATTTGATATTGTTCATAGCTTTATTCTATACAAATTGATAATTCGATTTAGATTCTCTAGCATAGATTCGAAGAACTAAAGCGTCTTTGAAACGGCACAGTCTTGTTAAAGAAATCGATTTTGTTTGTTTTTATGCTTTTTGTTTATAGTGAGATTCCTGTCGACTTCACGTTTACAGGATAGTTTATTAGATCTGATAATAATCAATTTATGTAAATTGGATCTAGGCGATTTGATATGCATCGGTAATAGAACTAAAATTGATTAACTAAAGTATAACTCAATTTTTTAAATATTCGTTATTTTTAACTAGTCAAATCAAATAGTAAACGAATAAATATTCGAAGTAATTCATATAGATTTTAAAATGTATCTTAATTAAATACATATTAAAAAAATTTCGTTCCGTCGAAAGATTTTTTGTCAGCAATGTGTTGTATACTATAACTAGTTAAAATGTATCAAAAAATTGATTTACGATTTTAGTACTTTTTGAAGCTTCAAAATAAACGCCGGCAAAAAAATTTGTAACAATTCATAAGCGAAATAGTGGTAAGTTTTAAATATTTTGTCTCGAATCGCTCGATCGTGTCAGATCTCATATACTCTTGATTTGAGTAGTCACTGGTGAATCAGAGATGCAGAAATAGGTTGGTCAATTGCAGCGGTTTTTATGCAAGAAAAACGTATTGTCTGTTGCACTTTTGCGCACAAAGGGGTAGTTTTTGTGGTGCTTAACGAATGGCTAACGGGCGAATGCCCGCAATGTAAAAAACTTTAAAATAATACGATTGTTGTGATTGTTGTATTTAGTTTTCTTTTATTGTTAGTTAGGCCTTTTTTACAGGTTCGAAATCATCAATGAAGCTAGCGTTAATTAGGTGGATGGACTTCGCTCTGGTAATTATGTGGCATTTTCTACCATATAATGTATCAATATTTTCTACCAACAGCTTAAATATTTGTTTCCAAATACACACTGAGAGATGTTTTTACAAATACACGTTTACCTTGTAGGAATTTTGTGGGAAATTAAAATGAAAAAAAAAATAAAAAACAGAGAAATATTGTATGCACATTTTTAATTATAAGTCGATTTCATTATTTTGCCATCAGATTAGAAAAGCATGCTCAAGAGTACTGCGCATTATGTGATTATACAAGGCTAAAATACTACAATATTAAAAAAAATAGACCAAACCCAAACCTAACTCTTTAAGGGGTATCGCCGTACATGTACGGCGGTTGATCTTTCACTATTTTTAGGTACCCCAGATAGTTATATATTTACATATATAACTAAAGAAATAATAAATAAAAAAACATTGTTATATAATATTTTTAAAATTTAAATATATATATTCTATAGAAAATAATACGAAATGAATCAACATAACAACAAATATTTTATAAAAAAAATATTAAAAGTCTCTGTATTGATATAAAAATACCACAAAAGGCAAATATAAATTAACAAAATTTATTCTAAAAAAGTGATAAAATAAATTTTTACTTATACAAAAATGTGGTAAAATAAATTAAAGCAAAAAAACGTTGAAAATCACTGATATTTTCTATAATTTACTGTAAATGCAACATAAAATACAAATAAATAAATAATTATGGAAAAATATGGAAAATTAACTCACTCAGGTGTATATAACAAATACTGACAATTTAACAAATGCTTATAAATTAATTCACTACGCAAAGGGTTAAACGAATAACCCAAATAAAAGTTCAAAAACAAATACAGTGGAACCTCGGTTTGCAAGTAACTTTGTTTGCTCTTGTTTCGTGGTACGAGCAATTTTTATAATCAATTTTGACTTGATAAACGAGCGATGTTTTTTAATGCGAGCAGTAAGTATTGCGTAATTTTCTCCTCAACTGAGGCGATTCTCCTGATTTTTCTCGCAGTAAAGATATTCTTTTTTAAAAATAATTTGCCTCTCAAAATGTCGTTGCTTATAGAGAATGCTCCTGATTTTCCTCTAGATCTTAAAGAGGACATACTGAAGAAATTCGAGTTCATTAAGATCAAGTTTATTCCTCCAAACACCACTCAATTATTCTAGCCCATGGGTCAGCAAGTCATTTTGAACTTCAAAAAGATTTTAGTGATGCTTCAAAGTATCCTAAGGAACTAATCTTACTCTCGGAGAATTGGAAAAATCGTTTCCACATTGTGAGTTGCCTCGAAATCATCAATAAAATATGGGCTGGGGATACCAAAAAAAAAATAGAGGAAACTCTGATCTAATTGCGTTGATTAGTTATCAACTGAAGCATCCATTTGTTGATGTGTCCTGGGAAAGAACGTCGGATTAGGGTGAATGAGGACGATATTTAAGAGTTGGTAGAGAAACATGGCCAAGAGCTGATCGCCGAAAAACAAATTGATCTGCATCGCGGAGGAAGAAAAAGGCTGAGAAGTCTCTTACTTTAAATGAGATTAGTGGTATCTGTAAAAATTGGAAAACAATGCAAAATTTCCTGAAACAGCACCACCAGAGTGTTGTTGTAGCAATGTGAGATATTAATCTATTTAATGCCATTGCAATGTCACATTTACACGAAATAAAATTTGCTTTCATATACGAGTGTTTTAAAAGACGAGCATATTAATTTAAATTATATTTTTGCTAGTAGAAATATATTATATATTTACCGGTGAATATGCATTCGAAAATGATTTCACTCAAACGACAATAAACATAAAATTTTACTGTTAATACACATTCACTGTAATATTCTATTTTTTCCGTTAAAGTTTTCATTTATATGATTATAAGTAACTACAAAATTCATTATATAGTATTTAAAAATATTGTTGTAATACTGTTTCTGTTGATTAAGGTATTGTAAATATGTAAAGATTTTAAATATATAATATCAATAATAATATTTTAATATTTTAATATACACTATAACATTTCTAGATAGTAGATACATTATAAGTGCATTATTTTAGTTTAAATATTATAAATACTACTTGCAATCATTGCTTTGTAATAAAGATTTAATACAAATAAACGTGAGAGATATTTTAGTTTTATTTACATGCATATATTGAAAGACGGTTCTTTAGAAAGAGTAGATAAATATACCCTCAACCGATGTCAAAGAAATGTATGTCTTTAAAGCTTTGCAACTATTCCTTTTGAAAGTAAAGTTCTAATAGAGCTAACGGAAAGGAATAAAATAAAAAATAACATAGATAAAATTTAACATATATGTGTTTAATACTTTTAATTTACCATTTGTAATTTGATTGATATTTGGATCACTACCAGTAATTATCTATAGCAACACAACGCCAAATTAATCTGACTTTAAACATAAAATCTACAAATTGATAATAGTCTTATCAAAAAAGTGTAATACTATATGTTCTTCAAGGATCTGTAGTGCAAATAAGAAAATTACCAATCTATTGTTTATGTCAAGTACATGTATTTAAAAAATAAAAGTTAATTTATTTTTGTATTTTGTTATGTCAGTATAAAACTTGCCTTAAGACAAATATAATCTTGGCGTGCCCCCACGTATTGCCTTACATACCCCCTGGGGCTCATGTACCCACCCCACTTTGAAGACCATTGGTATAAATAGTAAACATAAGCAGACGTCCATTAAATTTTATATATGCAAAATATATTCAGAAAGAAATGATACAAGGCAAATAAAAATATGATTTTTTTATCCGGTTGCCAACAATGCTATTTTTACTAGTTATAAGGGTTTATAAGGCTCAAGTCACAGCAAAGTTCTTTACTGAGACACAGACGCTGTGGTGTATAGAGTTTCAAAGCACCCTTCGTATTTTATTTTTCATGATAGCATTTATAATATTTTTAGCTACATACTACATATATGCAAGTTGCACGAAGATGTGCTAAATCCACAGATATTTTTCAACGGGTGTCAGCTGGAGATAAACGCGCGTAGCAATTAAACTTCGATAGTTGCCACCGGGGGCTAACTGCGCGTTTCACTTTAATTGCATACGTTATATTGTACGGAACAGGACCCTGACCCAAATCGGTCGCGGGACGTACGCGGGACACCGAGCGAAATTCAAACGCTTGGCTTTTATGTCCCATAAATATCAAAAGTGTCCAACTTTCAACTGCAAATGTGCTCACGTACTGAAATTGCCCAGCATTTAGCCGCTGACGCCATAATGTAAAAAAACGCTCAACTAACAGAATTTCCTAGATTCTCGACCCTCTCGGTGCTGTACGCAGTAAACGAGTCATCTCCGCTACTTTATTGTGCAACAGGAAAGTTAATTCGGAATAAATTTTGAAGTACGCCCTTGGCGGAGTTCGAGTAGAAACTTCACAGCCACTCGAAGCCATCTTCCGGTTTCTTGTTAGTACTCGAGTATAATGACATTCAAAAGCTATCTTGGTATAATGGAGGATAAAAAATAAAAGCGAACGCTGCGTTGTTTGAGAATATTGAAATCAACGCCGATTATGGCACGTTTAATTATTATTTAGGGGGAGAATCGACCATTTCAGGTTTGAAATTTAATTAAGGGGTGAGAGCTTAACAGTTAATATAGCAATTTTGACAAAATTATACTAAAAAAATAATATGAATTATGTATGAGGGTGTTGCTTAAACACCTTAACATTTTTTACACTTGAAAACATAAAAGATGTATTTATTAATATTTAATCACTTATTTTATGAATCTAAAAAACTAAATAAGTATATTATAAGATTAATTCATATAAATATCTTAGAATCAATGCTAACTTTTAACTTTCCGCATTTTGTGCGAGCTTCCCCTTTTATTTGTATATTTATTTGCAACCTATTTTTTGCACGAATAAACCTGACAAAAACATTTTATTGAAATGTATCAGCTTGTTTTAGTGCAATCGTAAAAACGTACGAAATGTTTCCGTGATTTATTTTTTTATAATTATGTTAAGACCATTATGACTCCAATGCGTCACATGGTCAAATATAGTTACGGTGACCATACGTCAATTATTCAAGAAGGCAATCTTTTATTTCACCACTTAAATTGTGCCTTTTTCCTTTATTTTAATAAAGATTGGCTGAAAATGGTTATTTTTTGTTCAAAGCCGAACATTTTAACACTATTCTTATTTTAAAAAATATTTATATAATAAAATATATATAATAAATATATATAATAAAAATAGGATTTTTACATAAAAATACTAAAAAAGTAATATTAGATTTAGAAAAATCTAAAAAATATTAGTGTTATAATATTTAAAGATGCAATTTTTACATTTTTTAAGTTGCCTTGAATGTAAATAGTGATTTATAAAGTACTGGAAAAATAATGAATAAAATTAATCACAAACAGTTTCTTTACGAATCATACTTCTAATTTTGACTATTAGTAAAATAACAGTTTTTTTTATGTATAATACATACATAGTTATGATATATGAAAAATATAAAAATTAATGTAATTTTAATTGAAATAATGTGTAATACAAATATATGTTTAAAATATATATGCACTGTGCCTAATATCAAAATTTTAATAAATTTTATTTTTAGAATCTTTTTAAGTTATAAAACAATTCTTTTATTTTCTCCAAAAATATGGGCACCATAAATATAGTACATAGTTTATAAAAAAATAATAAAATTATATGAACCGTTACTAATATTGAATAATACAATGTGCAATAGCAGCGTATTAACAGCTTAACGCCCGAGGACTCGTATATGAGTCTTGAAAGAACATTGTTTAGTGACTGTGAGCTCAGGCTCTAAGTTCTGCATCATGCGTTTCGTTTTATAAAAAAAATACTGGCATACCATCAAGTTTGCCTCTATTTGATATTCAGAGATGGTAGTTAACTATTTCTACGTACTATCAAATGAAAAATAATGTATATTTTACGTCAAATTTTTCTAAAAACGAGTCGTGCAATGCAATTAGACGTCATTTTTTTGGGGTACGTGAATTTTTTTATGCAATGTATGAAGCATAATTATTTATTTCATGTAAAAAATATTTTATGTTACACTTCTTGAACAGAAATAAATTTCAGGATCAAACTGTCTGGCTATGTAAACATAAACCAATCCCGGTTGATAGTATATAAATTACAAATTTTTCAATCTAAAATTCTGTATGATATTGCAAAATTAATTAAACAGTAATTAAAGAACTTCCAAAAAATATTTTTACTGAGTGTTTGATATTTTAAAATTTCTCACCATTTGGAAAACCGCAATCATTCACAGATTAATTTTAATAGAATTCGGATAAATTATCGCCGTATTAGTTTATTGTAAAATAATTGAAAAAATAATATTAATGCACTTAAAAAAATCTGAGGAATAAAACCATGAATGAATAAATTTGTATTTTTCATTCCTAATAATTTGTGTAAATTTAAAATGGTTGCAGTAGTTACATACCAGTATGTTAAACTGCTTCTATAATTTTTTTATAAACGATTTATTAAAAATTTCCGTTTATAATATAATATTTATTTTGCACTCACCAAAATTTTTCGTCGTCCTTTTTCTGCATACAACTGTCACGGACACATTTATTTTCATCATTACACTTAAAAACCACACTATTTATATTTATTTTTATTATTTACACTTTTTTATCTATTTAAATATTTTTTGATACGCACAAAAACATTCGTCAATCTGAGGAGGAATTTCACAACTTCTGCACATGTATGCGGTATCTTTCCTTATTCCATATGCAGAACAATCACGATTTTATTCTCAAATATTTCTTCCGACATTTTATTTTTATTGGCTGATGCTTTTTCAGATTATCCGAAAGGCTTTCTGATGGATTGAAAGCATGGCAAGATGTGGTAGAAACTGGTGAAATGTCTTCAGAATCAATATATTCCACTGAATTCTGCATCCAATCTTTAGCCTTACTCAAAAAAAAATCACTGAATTTAAATTGACTGTTATGGTTCAAATTTTGATAGACACTGAACGAATAAAACAATTAATAAAAAGCAAAATAAAATTATTAATTCCATTGTTTTTCGAAATATTAGTTACCTGGTAACTAGGTGCGATCAACATCAATCGTCTGGCGCGATCAATCATCTGGCTGTTATGAAAAGTAGATACCATTCAAGAAAAAGTTTTGCTTTGACTTGTAAAAATTATTGAATTTGCCTAAAAAATAATCAGCAATTGGTTTCGCTTTCATCAGTCTATCTGTACTATTTGAAATTGTTGCATTTTTAACAAAATGAAAAAAAAAGTTATTTGTTCTATTTCTTGACATAGTTTTTAGAAATATCGGCGCTTCGATTATGGGATTTGTTAACTCATGAGTTATACCCATTATAATAACTAAACTAAACCCCTTTTTCAATTCACTTACTGTCACATCGTTCCATTGAGCGAATTTTTTTCTATATTTTTGTATTTGTGAAATATTTGCCGATGATATAAATTTGTTTCTGAAACTATTATTTCGAAATTGCTCACTTCTTCTATGCTTTCGCTATTATTGGAAAAAACCATAGAAACCTTGATTATCGCTGTTGGATCAAATTCACTCCAATCACACTCACCATCACCGAATGAAAGTAAATTCACCACACGCAGTCTATGTTAACGTACACTTAAATTAGAATTACCAAAACAATTTTTAAAAATCCTAAGACAGCTACATATTAAATTTCAATAAAATATCTCAAGTTATAGGTAATTTACAGTTTGCCATTATTCAGTGAAATTATCCCGCCACCAAGCAAAGCTCGGTAAAAAAAACCCGGGCGGTAAGCTGTTAAAGATCTGGATGGCGAGAGCTAGCTAAAGCGGACGTTCTGGCTTTAACTGTCATTAAAAAAGGACGCGATCGTGACTCTACAAGACGCGCTAGAACGCAAAATATAAATTCATAGAGATTCGATCGTAAATATTACCCTTCAATAGTTTGAAGAAATGCTAAGCAAGAAACAACCTTTAGCGAGGACTCACTGAATCGTATTCCAGCACTTATTCTAACCAAGCTCAGAAAAATCCCCTTCGTCTCAAATTTCTTAAAAGCATGTTTAATGCTTGCACTACAATCTCTGAAAGTTGTCCGAACCGAAGTTCAACTGAAGTCGGCCGAAGTCGCCGACCACAAATTTCATATGTCGTCCGGACGGCGGCCGTGAATGATATACAGCTGGCATATTTGCGCGCGATCGAAAAATGTGCCAAATAATCGCCATTTTTAAATTGTCATATTATTATTCAATTTATATTTAATATATTCAATTTATACAAAATCTTTGTTGGCTTTTGCAAAATGACATAAGGCATAAAAATGATACTTCAGAATACGAACAATACATCTGTGACTATCCTAGAATTTGTCGCCACCGATTCTAAATAAGAATTCGTTATGGTGTGACATTTATATAAACCGATCTAGAAAAATACATAAGAATATTCGAAACGATTTTTTTTAACAAAATAAAGTACCACTAATTATTTTTAATTATTTAATTTTATATGAAAAAAATATAATAACGATATCTGTTAGAAGAATATACTATATAAAATATAATTAATCCCTTTTGGTGCCCTAAAGTATTCAAAGATGTCAGTAAGAGTCTGTCGAAGTCCCCGATAAGCATGTGGTATTATAACTTGACCACGTGACCACGATGCAGCGCTTGTCATGTGTGTTGACCATAGGACGCCTACGCGCATACTGAAATTGAACCGAGTTACTCGTTCTCTCTCAGTTTGCAAAAAAACATATCATTATCTCTCTCACTGTCGTCACTTAACACGCGAGAGAGCGAAAGGGGAAGTATTTCAGCGCTCGCGCTCGAAAGAGCAGCTCTGACTTCGGTTCATTTGACGACAATGTTCGGAAGCGCTCGAAGCAGGCCAAGTCGACTGAATTACCCCCACTTTACCTCCCGTTCTCGGTAACTTCGGACAACTTCCGAGAGATTTTAGAGCGGGCAGAACCGAGATCGACCGAAGTAACCCACTATATTCTCCGTCCTTGACCAACCTTGCCCAATTTCCAGAGAGTGTAGCGCAGGCATAAGATTTAAGCGATTATTTTCCTTAATGGTCAATACTGTAGAACAAATACAAGAAGAAAGAATGGAATCATATTCGATAGTGTCATATTTTTTATGAATATTTTTATTTTACCATTTAAACAATTACATTACCAAAAAATAATATGTTTGAATATCTCGCGCAAATCTTTAAGGCAAAAATTATTTTAAAACAATGACTTAAATGTAACACATTTACAATTAAAGAAAATGTAGTTGGAATACATGCATATTAAATATGTAACATTAAATCACATAATAAATCATAACTAGTGAACCATTAAGAATCTGATGATTTACTTCATCGTATTTTATTTATAATTTATTTATATCAATAGCAGATATTACAATATTTTTTTTATTTATAAAGCGACAATAAATCATGGAATGTATATAAACATTTTTTTTATGCAGAATTAAGAGATCGCGAAATACCAAGATTAAAACATCATTTGTTATTTTGATCATCCTGTATGAAATAGTATATTTCTGTGTGTATAAGAAGTTATGGAAATACATTGAGATAATGTATTAAATTTCAAATTACTTTATTATACAGTATGAGATGGAAAAAAAATGTGAGATTGGTTAAAGCCAAATCTTGCATTACATTTTTTTAATAAAACTTCTTTCATAAGCATAATGTTATATAGCAGTAAAATCAATATTGTCTGGTTATCTAGATAATTAAAAAATAATCTGTCAACTTGGCGTATGTTTTCGTATTTATGATATAACATTATATTGCAATCAAATACGTAATATTTTTTATGTGGCATAACACAAATTTTAACTTTAAAGTTTTTCATATTATTAATAAATATTTTATATTTAAATTAAATTAATAAATAATTACTGCGTTAAAAAATAGGTAAATCTATCATTAATATATCATTTGAAATTCATACAAAAATGACGTACGACGAAAGTATACAAAGGAACGTTTGAGTTATACTTTTTTAGTGTTTTATAGCGCCTCATCAATATTTACGAGGATCTTACAGTAGCGTCGCTGAATGAGTAAAAAATACAACTTTTTTATTTGTCGATAGATCGAATTTATGTTATAAATCTATTTTATAGGTATCGTACAATTTATCTACTATGAAGTAGATGATAGAAAGATTATTATGCGACGGTTACGTAAGAAGGCAAAATAAAATATTTGCTCGGAAAGAATTGTGTTATTTATTCTCGTTATAAAGATCAAGACGTCTTTGTGTGACTTAAGTTAGAAGTGAACCAGCATCTTTATATTTTTTTCATTAAATTTAAATTAAATAGTATGATTATTATAACAAAATTTTGATATATATATATTGGGGAATAAATGTCTATGACTACAATAAAGCGGTACAATTTGTTGAAATGTCTACTAGAAAAATAGCTGTACGTGACATGATAAAAATGCACATTTTATGAAATGCAAACTAGTGGAAACTTTTGAGCGTATACAGAAAATATTATCATAGTATGACATCTCATTTTTATTTACGTTTATCTGTACTATAAAATTATATATTAATTAAGCCACGGAATAAAACTAATATTTTATCTTAATAAATAATATTAATTATTATAAAATATAATGTATTTATATTGAGAGGCAAGGTTAGAGTTATAAAGATAAAAAAAACAATAATTTATGTACACAAAACCATTAACAATACCAAAACTATAAGAAGGTTTTCATAACGGCACTTTGCAAATAAATGGGAGAATGTAACATAAATATGAGAGGAGAGCTTCGTTTGCAAGGATAAAAGCCGAGCATATATCATTAATGAATGTGTTCGAAGATATAGCGCAAAACTCTTATTAGCACGGTATTTATGATATTTTGTTCGACGCTATACATCGTTTAGTTTTCCTAAATTTGTCCTCGCAATTTCCGCGAAATGTGACAATTTTCCGACGGGAAACGATGTAATGAAATAAAATGACAAAAATTCAGCCAATTTCCGAATACGTGCATTGTACGAAAATTGTATTTTATCATTTTTATATTTAAATATTACATCTTATACATCTTTCCAAAGTTCCTCAAAGGTCCAACCTGGGCCCTCTGCTCTTGACGTTATTTATTAATGATACAAATATGGCAGTTACAAATTCAAAATTAATAAATACATCAATTAGCCTTCAAGAACACCACTTTATTTATTTGCTAATTTCATTCTAAAATATCTGAATTAAAATATTAATGAAATAAAATATTCACTAATACCTGGAAGACCTGATTTCCATATAAACTTCCGTATTTTAATATTTTAATTATTTCTGCGATTAATATACATACATATAATTAAAATTCCAATTTTCACTGATAAATATATCGTAATGGATGATTAAAATAAAATCATTCTAGATCATGCATAGTGACTTTTATTAAATATACGCTATAATAAAAGCTTATAATTAATAAAATATATATCACAATCCTACAGACTTTAATTTTAGTATGGTGTCTCACTATTTATTTAGTGGTTGTTGATTGTATTGTATATATTTACGATTAAATATAAGATTGTGCAATAATAATCAATTAAAATGCATTATTTTAAAATAATTTTTACATCAGTTTAAAAATAAATCAATGTTTAATAATTCAAGAATATGTTCTATAGAAACTAATAATACTTTAAACCTAAATTACCCCCCTCTTAATCCAGATTTAGCACGACTAGATTTATTTGCCTTTGATTGTCAATAAAAATAAATATATAAAAATTATATGTAAAGATATATTTTAAGCACATTTTTTACTAATTCGCTTTTTGCAAATTATTGCTCCTATACCACATTTTAGCATTTAAAAAATAATTACTTCTAAAAAGATAATATGAGTCATCCGTTCTTATTTTTTTTATAATTTTAAGACAGAATTTCGAAATTTGCTAAAAAATGTGATTTATTATCAAAGTTTTAACATGTAGTATATTTTTTTATAATTAAATATTCCGTTGTAACCTGACAGGTGTAAGTCCAATGCGTTACAATGGGGTAAATCTGTAACAACTGAGTAAGTCGATCAGATATAAGGAATATCTACAAATATTAATCATTAGACTGAAATTCTGTGAATCGGTGATATCTATCAGTGTAATATAATTAATAACCAATAAATGGCCGGTTTTTTAATAATATCGCTTTTTTAAAATAAAAATTCGAGTGCCGCTGCCGGGGCTCGAACCCACAACCTCAGAGACGTTACGGAGTACGCTATTCCGTCTTTTAATATTTGTATATATTACAATTTTAGCATATTATGTAGATTTTAGCATATATTAAAATACGCAAGAATTTGAAAGAAAGTATTGTTTGCCAATTTACAAGGAATCAGTTCAAGCAATGCGGTGTTTACGTTAGTGTATAAGATGGCATTGTTTTAAATTCGCCTTAATGTGAGGTTTGTTCAGTGAAATAATAAACTGCTGTTTAAATTCCTTGGCAACTTATTTTATATGAACAGGAAAAACAGAAACAAGCTATTTTTATATCAAAAACGGAGTAGCAGGCCATCCATTAGCACTGATGAACTAATTAGTTCAATTATTCTTATTTATTTAATTTTTTCATTTTAAGAAAAATATTTTTTAGCGTTTAACGATCGATAAAATTTGTCCAGAAGTGGTAAAAAAATATTTATGAAACAGATACTGAAAGACTAAGCCAGTGGTGTCCAATCTGAAGCTCGCGAACGCCCGATAGTTTGAGTGGCTAATAAATATTTACTAAAGCATGTCGCAAAAATTGGAAAATAATTTTAAAAATCTTAGATATTCGAATGATTTTTTTACTGTGCTTCATTATAATTAACATGAAAAAGAGTCATAACAGTTGCAGAATAGTTACATAATTACATTTTGAGGCAAATAATAACAAATAAAATCAATGATTTGTGCACAAAAATAGAGCAAAAATCCATTTATATTATAAAAAATCTTAATGTAATTTAAAAAAGTTAAAAGATTTGACATCACTGGATATTTAAATTAATAATCTTGATGACCTTGAAATCCGTGGAATCTAACTACTTGTTAAAAAAGTTATTTATACTTTTCGAAAATCACTTGTATATAAGTATTTATATAAGATTACTTTCATATATAACAAGCGCGTACGGTGAGATACCTTCCTTTTCGCTCGCTCGCGTGTTATGTGACGAGAGTGTGTGAGAGATAAGTGCGTGCGGAACGCACCGTACGCATTGTCTCACCGTACGTGCCACATAATCATACATTACTAAAAAAAATGCTGTCATTTATTGAAATATATTAAATATTGGAGTTAAATAAATTAAAAGTGCGTAGGGAGTTAAAATACGTAGTAATTATTAATTGTTTTTGTGAACGGTATGTGAGACTGTCTACACGATGTTATAGATAAAATGCATAGACTTCGAAATATGATTAATTTTTTGTATTTCTAAAGTAATATTATATTTATTTATATTTTATCAAATAAATATTTTTCAAGACTAAATTTAAATTATAGAATTTAATTCTTAATTATAAAGATTCTTGTTATAAGGGAGATATATGTGATCAATTACAATGTCCCAGTTTAATAAATAGCATCGATTGGGTAGCACAAACATATTTTTTTGTTCATAAAAATAACTAGGTCACTAACCTGATTTCCGAACACACCGATGCTGCACGCTGAAGACACTTGGTTCGGGCCGAACCATACAGCTGCTAATCTCGCGGGCAAGTTCAAGACGAAAACTTGTGAAATTCCCACAACGGTCTGGCCGAGAAATCCTAGCCAGAACATATCTTGCGGCACCGAAAACACTTTTAACCAGGATCCAGTAGCAGTTCCTACAGCGCCCATGATGGCTATTACTCTCAAGCCCTGAAAAAAAACATTTTTAAAAATTGCAGCACAAAAATCGGTATAAGATATTGATGAAGTAAATGACACATATAATTTAATATAATTTATTGTTTGATATTCACATTCGATGCACAAAAAAGAACCATTTAATCGACATAGTTCATAAAACGATTCGCTTAGCTTAAATATCGAAATGAATTATATTTTTAATAACACAGAAAAAACCGGTTTAATAATGCAATACGACAGATTTATGTGCCAGTCTTAGTAATATAACGAAACCGACGAGCCATGAGGGAAGGGTAAAATTTGAACCCCCTCGGTTCGGTGGATGTTTGTAATCGGACTTCTTTACAGTCAAGGAGCTCGTTAGCAGAATACAGAAATTATCTCTTAACGGAGAACATTTAGAATGAAAACAGTACCATGGCGCTCTTTATTAAGAAAACTATATATACGTATAGATAATAGAAGTTGAAAAGGCAGTAAAAACCAAAAATATTGTTTCAAAATATGATATTTTATAGTATTCCTAATAAATTCAGTTACATATTATATAGATCTAAAGTGCTAATAATATTTATTTTAAAGACTTTTAAACACAAAATAATATACTTATATGATAAACGAAATATGCCACTTTGTACACACAAATCTTACATATCCAAGATAGCAAGAAAGTATAGTAAAACTATCAATAAAGTTTGGCCCGTTTCCTGTGAGTAAAAATGCGTTAAAATCAATAAATTATAATAGCTGATTTTTTATTTTAAAACAATGTATGTATGGGTTACAATGATGTCACTCTTAACAATTTATATTTGGCTAAGCATGCATATCTATCTTTGTAGTATTTTGCATACTTATAATAAAGTGCGTGTAACTTTAATTCAATGTTTGTTTATATCTACTGTATATTTTATTTTAAGTCACATTTACATTTACATGCATACGTTAAGAAGGGGAAGATTTTTTGCGTATATGTGTCACAAAGCGAGAGTAGCTGTCGAACATGTTTGTGCGCATAAAGATGACGCATCAAGAATATAAAGCTAAATGAACAATGAAACATATTTTAGGGGATACAATAAATGTCCTTATGGCGAAAGAATATATACATACAAATAAGCAAATAAAAAATAGAGATAGTAGTTGTAGAAATTATTTCTGTTTAGGATTCTTGCTCGCTAAAATTGAATAAAATAATACAAGTAAATCGATTTTATATGTGAAATAAAAGTAAGACAGATTCTTTATTTTATACTGCTAAATGTTTATTAAAAATCTCTTAAGATAATATTTAACTGAATTTATTTGAAGAATATTTTAAAAATTTTAATACTTGTAACTTAACGTATTGACCTAATTTTAGTAAAAATTCTCAATAAACGATATACTATTTTTCTCAGTATATATGTCAATTCATTCGAAAAACACACCCTCGATAAAGCAAAGTAAAACAATTTATAACCAACGTTTTCCAGACAAGGATAAACGTTAAAAATGACTCTAATGAACCTTATGCCACGATTACAACTTAGAGAGAGAAAACATCTTATCTTGAACCTTTTCACTAGAAAAATATGTGCGTCT
Source organism: Plectrocnemia conspersa (assembly GCF_051122295.1). Taxonomy (NCBI): domain Eukaryota; kingdom Metazoa; phylum Arthropoda; class Insecta; order Trichoptera; family Polycentropodidae; genus Plectrocnemia; species Plectrocnemia conspersa. The sequence goes on from NW_028277165.1 coordinate 25,439,802, forward strand.
TGGGATCGAAAGCTGAAGATCAATCGCCATTAATAACCACCATATGGTATTAGCCAACTGGGAAATACCACCACGATCCTTTACATCCAAATGGCGGGGTACTGTGCCACAGGCTCTGAATTATGGGAAAGAAGAGAATCTACGCATATTTTCGTATCTATATATACATCCATATACATATATCTTCCAATGTGTGAATTGGTCGTTTTTCTTCGTCGGCGAAAGATCATTCGCCGATAAGATTTATGTGAAAACAACAGACCGTACCGTATGTATCTATGTATTGTATAAAGGATATACACATGTGTGTGAATGAAATCCGGGGATATGACGTCCCAGAACAAGGAGAGAAAATAAGGTGTTCATAAAAGAGAAGTGTATAAATTTATTATGACAATTACGTCATAGCGCAATGTGACGTTCTGGCACAAAAAAAATAGGAAGTGGAATTATCAAGTTGGGTTTATTGCACGCGTTCATATCTTATCGTGACAGTAATAAAAGATCAACCTTACTATTATATTTCAGGTAAAAAATACCCGTTGTATAATGTTAATAAAATTTGAATTAAATTATGATCATTGTTGATTATAAATTTTGTCAATAAAAGATTTAATTTTACTTATAATATGTTTAAAAAAGCTAAGTGAACCACAACCTAAAACAAAGTAAAATACACAATGTATGTAAAATAATGTAAAGATATCTCATTCTGTATTATATTATATTATATTATATTATATATAAATTAGATTCAGTTAAAATAACACACGCTGTACACAATGATCTATTGAGTTAAATTTCTACTCATAGTTAGGTCCATGCTTGTTAAACCTTAATCGAAGTGCCGACTTTAAGGCTAAATCCGACCTTAAATTGGACCCAGCCCCATGGGAAGATGTTGAGTCGCAAAGGAATGATTCGAATCAAACTGGCAATCCATGTCGGGGGATGATTAATCAAACTTAATTCAACAAGACGTCCGTCTCGTGTTTAACTAAGGTAATTTATTATTAAAATTCCAACAGGAGATTGAGGTTAAACGCTTGGATGAAAACGGAAAGCCGGGAAATTTAATAAACGTCGAATTTATATGTATTTTTTCTTTACCATACATACAATATCTAAGGCTTTTGAGCTCCATTAAAATTCCGCTCGCGCTCTAAACCACTTTTGTAGTGGCTTTAGCTCAGCTTTTCCGAAAAGTTGTTTTCAGCCAAACGGTTTAAAGTTTAATAAAACACATTATATGAACGAGTTTGCTGGTGATTGATTTACCTTTGTAAAGCTTAAAATTTCGTTCCTATAAATAAGCTAATAGATAATACGATGAGTTGAATTTAATGTGTTTCCATTAATATATGATTTATTAAATTAGATAATTATATTACATCAAACCGGAATTTTCATCTATGTAACCTAGAAAGTTTATTTAAATATACACATAAGATATTTACTTTTCTTATAGTGAAATATTTTTGATGCTGATCTCACTCACTGTTTTATCTAATATTTAAAAGACTATTACTAATCAACATCTGTCTATAATGTTAAAGTCATCTACAAACTGTTTTAGCTACAGATTTTTAAAACATCTTTGCCAAAGTTATGTTGCATATAACATAGGATGTAGCTTTTTATATTTTATTTGTATATTTAATTCTGCTTAGGGTTAATTCTTTAAAACTAAGACAATGCTTGAAACAGCTTCAAACGTAGAGTACGCTCGGGATAAGGATTCCGGTTTGTTATTGTGTGCGTGAACTGTGTGGCTCAAAACAATTTCGCTCAGAATATTTATTTTTTTTTATTTTAAAAGAAAATATATGTATATTTAACATACATACATCTGAGCTAAGTTGGAAATTTCAACGGACAATTAAAAATATATTATATAATCGAAGAAACCAGACATTGATGTCATTAATTAAATATTTGCAAAATACAAAATTTTTCACTAGTCAAAAAAATAATGAAGTCTTTAGCTATTCTTCAAAAGCAAAAAGATATAAAATGGGGAAAGAAATTATTCGCAGATTGTTTAATGGCTCGACGACTTTATTAAATCATTAGAATCCATTGAATAAATTAAAAAATTATCATTGGCGCAACGATAAGAATAATAACTTTTTTAAGCCCTACAGAGAATAGTGTAAAAAAACCAACAACGTACGGATTAATGGAAAAATAATTAAAATATTTTTTTAATCCACGGGTAAGAGAACGAATAAATTAAAGTGTATATTTGAAGCCTTGATATCAATTAACCCAGATATGCACAAGAAATTTTGTTCTCTTAAAATTTCATTTATAAATAAAAAACAGTGGCACGAGTTTAGTGACCCACCCATGGGACAGTGGGCATATCTGGGTTAAAGCAATATCAACATAAAATTATTTAAAATAAATCGCTAGAGAAGATCGAACTTCTGTGCCACACTGCACTTTAATGACGAATACTAGCGTTGACGAATCAGCGAATGTCCTTAAAAGAGAAAGCGAGACAACGCTACATCGCTTCTCCCTCTCATATACATGTACACGCACACAATAACAAACCGGCATCCTTATCCCGAGCGTACTCTATTATACTATAATAAATGACGAGCGTCTGTGAAAAATATGATTCACTGCCAAACGATTTGTATGGAAACCAGATTGCTAATGTCCAAGTTGTTTTTCAGCATAAGGTGAAAGTCTATTTAATATATTGCTCGCAAAAACCTTATATGCGGTATTTAATAACGTGATCATCTAACCGTTTTATACAAGACATATATTTTCTATTATGAAGAAGCTTAGATCCGCCATAATTTAGTATTTCTGATGGTATATTGTCGATCCCTAGCGATATATTTTTTTAATGCAAAATGAAAATATTGTTATTTTTGACAAAAGATGAAATTATTAATTATATTTTTGAATCATTTTGACTATCATTGAATTGTAATTGACAAATTTATGCAGTAACGTGATTACAGTAAAAAATGCTCTAGGATCAAAATCGTGCACGTGCGTTCTCTTCCTATTTATATTATAAATCTCACATCTACGCAATAGTTTTAATGTCTAATTTAAACCATTAAATTTAAAAATAGATTTTAAATAATCAGAACGAGGGAAAAATAATATTTAAAACGCAAAAAGTTGAGGGTCCGGTATTCGCACAATCGCTAGCTTCGGTACCTCACAACAGTGAGATACCGACTGCAAATAAATTATAATTGGATAAAGAACAATGATAATTTACATGATTAAGGCGATTTAAAATTATAATAATATATATTTTGGAGACGTTACTGATCATATATTTGACGACGCAGTGACTATAATTTGACATGTGGAACGATTAAGATGCTTTTTGGGTGTCGCATTGAAAATGAGTTTTCTAAGCACTAATAATGAAAAGCGGATACATTAAAAGAATGATAGTAAAAAACACATGGTGATTCGTACAGACTAGATCAAAGATTGTATACCTTTCGGACCTCATAGACCACTTAACTCAAAATGTTGTATGCAGCTGACTATTACCAACTAACAATCAAAATATTAAATGGTACTTGCTTTTGCACTTCCAATTATATGCGAATATTAGTAATTATAAATGATACAATGATCCTATTACATTAAAAAATATACTAAATAATAAACAGATATATTCATAATAAAAACAAATGAAAAATACTTTTAAATATTATATTCTATAAAAGGATGTTATTTTTGTTTATAATTAATATTTGTGATTTGAATTTATGTGTTGATATATGTTTTTTAACAATACGATATTTTTTATTTGTAAGTTATATTCGTGCAAAAATTAGTACGGTAACGTATTTTATATTTACGTGACTGTGTATGACCCAATTTTTTGCAATAAAAAATGTTACGTCCAGTAAATAAATTTTCTATATGGCAACACAACTTATCATCAGGTAAATATAATTAATAATTTTTAATGCCAATTCTAATATTTCGCATACAATATTATTTTTATATTTATTTGTAGCATAGAAATAGTTAACTCATACATATTATTATTTATTTAAGAAATTATATTACGATTTTAAAAAATACATAAAACGCCATTTTTGTAATGAGGGCCGGAAGGATTGTTTTCCCAGAGTCCGGTTTTGCTCTCGGCGACCTTGTCACATACGGCCTGCATTATCTAGCATGAAAATATGGCGTTATTTATACGTAAGATATTTTTTTCTTACGGTGCATCTATCATAATAACGCTTGTGGAAAAACTCAAATGGCTATCGTGTTGATTTTAGTATATTCTGTCTATTGTCACGTACGGTCTGACATGAAAAAAATATAAATAGAATAATGGCGCTTTAAAAGCATTATACATTTTTATTTACAGGTTTTGGATCCTACAATTTAATTAAAAAAATATCAACAAATAATGTAAACAATTATGAAATGCCTCTTCGAATCTTAAATTATTTTGCAGCTAAAACAATAATTTGACATAACATATAGACCTGTAAAACTTGACTGGTATGTTATTGTATATTGCTTAAAGCTCTGCAGAAGTTCTACATTGGTGAAAATTTACCAGATTTTAACGCTTACCACTTGAATAAATTTTTCGCTATTAAGTCTCGGGTATTCTTTCATATAATAATCATTCATAAGATGGCATTAAAATAATTTAAAAAACGGGACTAATATATGATTTTATTTATCTTAAATAATACATCATATAATATATATTTAATTATATATATAATTTAATAAGTATTTCTCTTAGTTTAAACGTGCTAAGATCAATCTTCATAAATCAAACATTTTATATTACATTTATAAAAAAATCTCTAGGTAAGCTTCTTATGCACATAACGGCTACCGGGTAAGCGTCGCTGTATGATATATAAAAATTGATGGCCCACAATATAAAGTATATAACACCCGAGCTTTTTTTATCCCATAGTATTTATTTATATGGTCGTTGAAAGGCGACCCTTTAGGATTATATATTTATTATGTACAAAAATAAATTTATTTTATAGCTTTTCGATTAAATTTCATAGCAGGTGGAGTGTATTATTTTAATAAAATATATCTACACAAATATTGGACAAACATATCAAATTCGCTAATCCGCCGCAAAATCTGATAATTGACGGTGGAAAAAGTGAGTCGAGTGGAAAGTGAAAACTTTCTTCGATAACTTTAACAGCGATGATTACTACCTACACACCGGGAAAGATTTATGCTGGAAGTTAAAACGTCCCACCGATTCGGTGGGATGGGACTGTGGTGGAACGGGACGGGATGTTAGCCAAGAAGCGTTCATGTTCCTTTGTCGACTTTAAACGGAGAAAATATGTTTTTTTGTGCATATCGTTTCATTATTTATACTTTTACGCTGTCTGTTTTTATTTGTTACTAAATCATCGTTTTATATTTAATTAGTTGGTTTTATAAAAAATAATAAAAAATTAGCGAATTATCGCAAAATGCCGTAATAAAATTCTTCCTGGTGTTAAAGACAAACCACAACGCTGTATTTAATTTTCTAATATGCTACTATTACTAAGAACTGTATCATATAATAACTTAATCAAGTTTACGTATATATGTACATAAAAAAAAATATTATCTTTTTAATGTGTAGATAAATATGACTAAGGATTATGAGAGTTTACAACTTTTCTTATCAATCGTCATATGTATCATAAACAACTTTAACTTCCACTTGTCACTTTTGTTTATTTACCTGTTATAAATAAATTTATATTATATTTCTAAAATTATGATTGAAATATTGTAAATAGTCCGTAAGGTCTAGACTTGTTACATAGACGCCGCGGGTTCGAGCCTCGGCAGCAGACTTGAATCTTTATTTATGCAAATATGCTAAAATTAAAAAATAGCCCCAGCTGAAAATTTATAACTTTTGATTATAAATCATAATATACATAATAATTAATACTTACTTGTACTCAGTAGGTACAGATTAACGCATTGGGATTACGCTTGTCTTGTTATAACAAAAAAATAAATATGATTGAGCCAAATATATTAAAGGATCTAGTATGTTTAGATATTTTATCTATAAGGGTTTTAAAGTTTTAAAAATTTTAGTTTTGTAATAAATATAACTTTTCATTATTATTTATACAATTTAAAAATGCACAAACTTAGTAAAATATTTCTGAAATATGCCATTGAAAAACTGAAAGCAAATATATTAGCACACCGAAACTAGAAACAATGGCCAAATGTGACTGAAAATATGCTATTAATAAAACATGGCTTATAACTGTGAATGCAAGATATTAAAGATAAGATATGATTGTATTAATTAAATCCTGTAAATGCCGCCATTATAAAAATATTTACTTATTTTATTATCTGTGGCACTTGCTGTTTCCGGAAGATAAGCGTGAATACAACTACTACAGAATGTATATAAAAGTAGACCCACTTATTAATAAATTATTATTAATATTCTTAGGAATGGGGTGATTTTTTCGTCACCTATTATGCAGTCCTTAATGCGATTAACGAACCATTCCAAAACAGCAAAACTAAAGGTCCTATAACAGCACTTAACCATGAAAGAAGAAACCATAATAGCATTATTTTATTTTTAATGTACTGTGTTAACGATGCAATTATTAAATCATGTAGCTCTTTCAGCTGAAATAAATTTAAGCTTTCAAGATTTTTTTGTTCGACGGTGATTATATATAAAGCAAAATTATTTACGATTTCTAGATATCTTATCCAACGATGGTTATAGATAAGCATTTGATAATTAGTTATGTTAATTTTTAATAAATTTGTAGGGTCCACAGTGACCACCTATAATTGCAAAGCACCGTAATAATAAAACATCTTACGCATTTGAAACGCTATAAATTCATTTAAAATATTTTCATGCTAGCTAGTGTAGACCGTACGTGACAATAAACGGAATAAACTAAAGTTATTCGAACTAAAACCATCACGATGGCCATTTGCGATTTTCCACAAGTGTTATTATAATATAACAAATTACACTTAGGGTTCTAAAGCAATTTGTCGCGAAGTTGCCAAATCTCACATTTGTTCAAAATATTTAACGGCCGTTCCAAACCTGTTCAGATATGTCATTTCTTTAAAAAAACAAGCTTTTTTAAGCACGCGCCCAACTCATCGTAATTGGTCATGGCATCAAAAAGCGAATGAGCACTACACCTCTTACAGGTTGACCAATCGGACACGCAGCGCCCAAATAAGCAATTTTCTTTTAAGATATGCTTCTTATTTGAACTTCCCAATTTTACCACACCAGGATCTGTACGAACTAATACAGACGGAATTGAGAAAGCAGCCGCTTCCCTCTTCACGTAAACGTTCAACCCGCTTTACAGACGACTAGATTTTACGGACACAGACACGTTTATATTATATGTATATAATTATACAACTTTACGTGAACGTGCAACTTTTGCACAAATAATTATTATAAAAAAAACCCTTGATGTATTAAAAACGTAAATATTAAAAATCAAAGAAACGCGATACACTTCTTTTATTGAAACGATGAAGTTTTAAGCGACAATTCGGAAATGTAGCAAAGAGGAGCAAGGGGATGAATCTGTCAGATCTTCAACATCATTTAAGAGATTGAGTCTGGTCATGTGAAACTGTAGTTTTTATGGTTTTTAAAACCACACTTCATGTCAAAAATATCGACGTGACGAAAAAAAATATATTGTCTGGCTACAAAATAAAGAGAAAAGTGACACATGATTAAAGATAACGACGCAAAAATGCACAAAACAGACTTCTTTTAATACAAAACTTGTTTTGAAGCAAAAAAACTATTTTTATGACATATTTTTTTTTATCGAATATTATAAGGATAGTTACGAGTTCTATTTTATAACTAAAATTCAAGTCTAAGTCAATAAAACAAAGGAATAAACAGCATTAAGAAAATTAATAGTCTCATAAAAGTTTGTATGGGGGTCTGATCGACTTAGTACAAAACTTGTTTTGAAGCAAAAAAAAACATTTTTATGACATATATTATTTTTTAGCAAATATTATAAGGGTTATACTAATATATCAATTTTTAAACAAAAAATTAAATCTTTATCTTAAAAATAAAGCAATTAGCAGCGTTAAGAAAAGTCTCATAAAAGTTTGTATGGATTCCGATCGATTTAACACAAAACTTGTTTTGAAGCAAAAAACTATTTTTATGACATATTTTTTTTCTCGAATATATTTAATAAAAAAAATCAAAGCACATCTAATCATATTCTCGTTTCTTATGAGATGTTTGTTCACATAAGAACTTTTAGTGCTAATTAACCCAAAGTAGACGTAAAAATCTATGATAAAAACGACAACACCTTCATGCAATCGATTGTTAGATTTGATACAGGTTACAGTTTTAAATGTACATATGATAAATACATGTTTTTGTGAAATTTAATTTATCTGAGATTGTTTGGTAAGGGTATTTATTTTCAAGCTGCGGACAGACCATGTAACATTTAACGCATTCATAGTGAAATATTTTGCTGGGTGTAAAGTTTTATTTGGTACTTATGAGTGTTAATTATGTATACCCAGACCGGAGAAGCAAATGAAAATTAAGGTCTTATTATAGTTGTGTAAAATAGTAGTTTGTTTTTAATATGTAGTTTGCTTTAATGACAGTAAAGGGGATACAGTTAAGCTCTAGTATATTTAATTCTACAAATTGTTTTAAATATGTGGGATTATTAATATAAATAAAAAAGTAGGTATTTATACATTTAGGTTATAGTAAGAATAAGTTGATTTGTCAACGGTAAAGATAAGCTATTTTTTATTAATTTAAATTTTATTTTGAGGTAAATGTGTGTTTTTATTGGAGCATAAATTTACTGCGTCGTCAACAAATAAAGCTTTTGAGTTAATAAATCACTTGTTAATTATTGTAAATAAAAGGAGCTCTAAAATTTATTATTTAAAGCGTATTTACTGAAAAATTAATAAAATGAATGTATATATATAATGTCAGTACTCCAAACGCAATCTTAAGCTTTGTAATGTTGAAGTACAGTGCTTAAATGGACATTCTTTGGTCAAAGCCCCAAGGATGTTTCAGAGCTGGATATGATGGGTAGGGGAACGTGAGCATCTAAACCGAGTAGTTAATTATGTTATTACTTTTTCATATATGTATTAATAGTGTTATGGTTTATTTTCTGTATAGAAAAAAATTCAATATAATTCAACAGCTTCTAATAGATAAATCTTTGCAAAAATTCAAAGTACGTGCTTTTATTATGTTAGCAGATTATACGCCATAAATCAAATTCAAGAGGCTTAAACAAATATTTATTTATTTTTTGCGGGTGCTCCTTTAATATATGAATTTCGATGATGGAGTGAAAACTGCGTTGAGCTAGTCCTGTCATTTTTCTTATCACGCCAATTCTGCAATATTCTCACCTTTTACTTTACGATCCGGCGAGTTTTAATACCGCGTGAATATTTCGCACATCCTGTGGGCTTATCGCTCAAAGCACGCTAATTTCGCTCGTCAAATTTAGATAAAAGCGAGAACCCAGGTGTAAACTTTACTCAAATGAAGTTCAAGGTAAAAACGTGACTATAATGTGATTATTACACATCGCACGATCAATCATTTTACTACACGCGATACGTTTCGACGGCGTACTTTGCAATCGATATAAATATTATGATTTTCTTGGTGTTAAAATCATGACGCAGAACTAATTATGACGTGCCAAATAAAGATAATTACACTTATTTTAAGTCACTGTAATTACTGATAAACATTTAAATATGTTTGACACGGCTTACGAGTCACAATATTTTAAATTATGAGCTTTTCTCATAACTCGAAAAATAACATTCTTTTGTTACAGCAGATTAAAATATTAAAATTAATTTAAATACTACTTAATCAAATCAGTTATTTTATTGCTTTATTTATATGGATAAAACGGGAAATATAATATTTTTTATGAAGCATAATATTGATTCAATCTTAATAACTCTAAATTGATATGGGTGATAAAATCTATATTACAATAATACATATACTGTATTAACTCCCGTATTAGCTATTAAATGTAATGAGCTAATTTATATTTACTGTAATTTGGTAACTTTGCTTGTTACATACTTGATTATATTTTAGCGACACTAACTTGATGATATTATTAAAGAATTCACAAATATAATCGATACAAAAAATTAATCAAGTAATACCTTGACTTAATATTAAATATATATATATATATATATATATATATATATATATATATATATATATATATATGTATATATATATATATATATATATATATGCAATAGGAAATAAAAATAAATAAAAAACAACATAAATAATTATAGGAATTGAATTTTTGCTAGTAGAAATATATACCTACTGGTGAAAATGTATTTGGACTAGTGAATATATAACTTTACTGAAAAATACACATTTATACATCACATGTAAATGTATATATTATATGTATATTACTACATATGGAAAAGTTAAAATAATTTAATTATGCTAGCACCTGCTAAATAAATTAAATTTTCAGTGGTAAAAATATGTTTATATACAGGTAAATGTATTTCGATATGATTTTACTAAAATTACATATTTAAAAAAAAATATTTTTGTGATAGATTTTTTAAGATAGTCCGAATTTTTTTATTTAAAATCAGGGACATCATCTTATATTTTCTTAATATTTTTATACCATTAAGATTTGTAGTATTTATTTTAAATGACATGTATTTTTCTGGTTAAATTCAAAGGGGGTAAAATGCCCACACTTTCCCCCTTTCATATGACGTCCCTACTGTCTTCAGTGCCATGTGTAACCCTTTTATCATTTCAACTGTCAGAAGATCCAAAAGTTTTTCAACTCTCGGCGCCCTTGCTGAATCTAGGTTTTCCCAAGGCGCACTATGTCAATTTGTAACAAGTACACTTTGCGAAATAGCGAATATTTTGTATCATTGAAGGGTTATGTAAAAATATAGTATAGGTTTCTGCAAACAGCTAAGTTACTAAGTGAATCACTGGTTCACTATGTTTAAAACGTCTAAATAGCTAGCTTTCATAAATAGAATAACCACATACAAAAATATTTTAAGATAGTTCATTCTGAAGTGAAATCGATTAATATGTTACACATCCGATGGTGGTAAAAATATTAGCAGAACTTAAGGCGTAGTTAAACAAAAAAATGTGTTTAATAACAAAGGGCTTTATTTGATTATTCATCGTAATATTTATTAACCGATCTTTTGTGGGAAACATCTCAATCTATCATGTATTATTGAACCAGTTATATCAGCGATAAACTTTCTTCACTCTCGGAAACTTAATTTTCAACAGTTTTGTGACTCATTTTAATCAGAAATAAAATACGAATATCTAATTAGCTCTAAATACAATTGCTTGTTTAATGTAAAGTTTTATTAGGATTTTTTAACGAAATATCGTTAAAAACAAACAAATTACCCTTTGTGGTAATATGCAAAGCCATTTAAAATTCGATTCAAAGTTTTGTGGTTGGTATTGCACATTGATATATTTAATGTCAGCTACGAGGAGCTGGTCTCTTTCTTCTTGTTCTATTTCTTACTATACAATATTTTTTTGTGTATTTTAATAATACAATTTATTGTTATTAAAACAATCGCAATCTAATTTAAATAAAATAAAATACAGTTTTATACTAATTGAGAGGGTTAAACTGAAATCGCGAATTTTTGCCCCACTGCACAGCAATGGTATCGGTATACAAATCCATATTGTTTTACACTGAAGTACGTTAGCTATCCCAAAGCAAAGTTTTGACTAGATTGTTTGAGTTTCGGTACGAGGTGCGTGGGTATTCATTACATCGAAATATCCCCGAACTACACTAGCTCCTCGAAGATAATCCAAACTTGCGTACACGGTTGATATATTTAAACACGTACATGAACTAACTTAAAAATGCAAGGTAATAAACATATATTGTCATGCTCAGAATATATCAAAGAGCTACAGTACCAAACAATTATTGTAAATATTGTTTGGAGGTCAGCAAACTACGGCCTGTGGGCCAAATCCGGCCTACGAGCTGTACAAAAAATATGTTTTTTTTTGTAAAAATAGGACACCGCTGTGAAAACACTTTTAACGAGTTAAGTCACAAAGTACACGCACAAATCAGAAAGGATTAAAATTTCCGTTCTTGATAAAAAATAATGCGTGCATTATTTTCTATCAAGACTGCAATTTATTTAAAAAAAAATTGGTTAGTAAAAAAGAGGCGGATACCAATAATAAACACTCTCATAAAAAGGTCATGGATAGTAATAATAGAACGCAGACAATCAAGAATCATCTTCTCTCAGACTCTTCGTTTGCTAACATATACCTTGAAGTGTAAGGTATCGGATCTTTAAGAGCTCTCTCAAACCGAAAGAAGATAGATCCAACTTTAGATCAGCGAAGAAAGCAGAAATAACCGCTTTTTTTCTTCACATTCACTGGTCCAGCTCGACGTCCATTACCTAAAGTAAGCCCGCTTGGTTTACTTTAGATTATTTTAGACTTAATCTCATAACTTAATATTATATGAACGCTAGATAACCGATTTTATTGTTTTTGACGTGGATTCTAAGCAGGGACCTTGAATTTTCTCAGAAATGTAATTTAATAAAATACTATGAATCCGAATGAAATGTAAATATTAAAAACACGACCTCCCCCTAGAAAAATCTGAAATGACGTCCCTGCTAAAATATCTCTAACTAGATATTTATGTTACTGAAATATTTAGGTTGTTTTCTCACGTTACTTGGTATTAAAGCTTATAATAAAGTTTTATATTTCACTCCTAGAGTTTATAATGCAGTGATTAAAGATAATAAACTTTATAGTATTTTCACTCACACAGTACACAAAGCTTTGTTCAATATCGCTTTTTGTATAAAATGGAAGACGAAAAGACCGCGCAGACAACCGAAACGACCCAGTTGTTAAGTCGAACGGCGATAAAGAATAAAATCGGATATTTCGGAAGCGGAAACAGGCACGCATTATTCAATCGCTGTGAAAATTCTACTCTTAAGGCCGGAAAATGAACTAGCGTAATTGCCTACGTGCCAGTATTAGACTGGAGATGTCGGGAAAAAACTTTTTGGGGAATCAATAAGAAAGGGTTGTTCCGAGTACTATTACCCCGGCAAGGTGGCTGAGGGTTTCTTCGATTAATCCTGACAGGATTGCCGATAGGCCTGGATTATTGCCTGGATATTAATAAGGAGAGCACTTTGTGGGAAATTTCGTGCAAGCTGTGCCCTTTGAGAACGATTCGAATTATTGTCACGCGTTTCAGTGGGGATGCAAATCAGAGACATTTGCGACGACGTTGGTAATTTAGAATTTTGCTATAATACATGTAGTTAAATATCAAACTTGATCAAGCTTAATTTTCAAGGTTACATATATAGTTTTTGTGTGATAAAGCCAGTAGCGTAACTACCGCCTGGGCAGCCTTCCGGGGGTCGAGAATTTATTTATTAGACTTAAACATTATTTATTTTCATTAAACAAATAAATAAATAAAATTTAATAAAACTTATTCTTTAATTAAATAACCAATTAATCAAGAATGATAATAAAAATTACATTTTAAGGCCGATCAAAAAATTAAAACGTTTAACTCTGAGAAAAATTCCTAATACGTAAAAAGTCCTTCCTGTTATTTTATTTAAAGAAATAAGCTATGCTTAAATAAGTATTAGTGATCTAGCGTCATCATTGGCAAAGTGTATCTCTTATCATAAAATTCAGTATTTATTTTCAAAATATATAGATCCGAGAAACGGATTTTTGGATTTTTAAAATCTAAAGGAAAATTTCTACCTTAATATAATTATGTTTTATAGCGCCTACGCTCGTGCAACAACAACTAAAAATGATCAATTACTATAAATTAAAATAATTGATTAAATTAAAAAAGGAAGTAGTGCAACTACTGTGACTAAAATTGGAACGTCTCGTTTTTGATCTAGCAAAATTTGTAATATAGCAATCGAAGATTATGAAGATCATGAGGATTAAGATTAAAGCTTAGCTTTTGTGTGCCACGTTTACACGGTAGATACGTTTCAAAAAATATGGCGTAAAAAAATTGTATTTTTACCGTTTCTTGAAATAAAGTAAAAAAGCAAACTCTTCAGCGAAACGCATGCACTGCAAAAAGCAACTCAGAAAACACTGCAGTGGGGGAGGTTCAACATGTAGTTCAAAGCAAGAAGTGGAAGTGTGCTATTACGCCCGTGTGAACGAAATATATTTGATTTGAAGTATTTTTAAAACAATATATTTTTTCCTAACCGCGTATAAAAAGTACCGCGTAAATCGAGGGAGAAGTGTAATATGTTATATGTAAATAAACGATCTGACCTATATAAAGTACTAAGTAAGTATAATACAATATAAGCAATCATGTGATAAAATCACTAAAATATGTATACATTTGATTATTCAAATTATTTATTGGTATGAAATTACGATTTCAGAGCAGAAACTTGGGCTAACCCTTTTGATCGTAATTTAACAATCTCCTTGCTCGATTTAAGCTTTGAATCTGGGCTTATCCTTAGGTATTTAACGTTGCGTTTTCAATTTATAGCATTTCCTTGTCCTCCTTTCAGATTCAGCGGTTCTGCTTACGCGCGGTGAATATTTTATGGCTTTGGTTTTGTAAACCTTTATATATTTATTGGTTTAAAAATAATAAACGATACATTATGATTAATGGCAATAAGATAAATAATAATATGAATATTATAAATACATTTATATTCAAAACTATTAAGCAATAAATCTTTCATATGTAATTCAAGGTTGGACAGATTTAACCGTGGAGTTAAATCTCAGTTGGCCTTGTTATATGATACAATACGTAACGTGACTCTTCTATCTACAAATTGATATGATAATTAAAATTGACCAATCAAGTCAGAAACGTGTGAACACTTTATGGTATCTAGTTACAGTCAAACGTATTAACAGCGACGGTTCTTGACCCAGACAATGTTTTTTGACTCACGCTCACGTATCTGATAAGAAAGTAAAACGCGATACAACTGTAAAGAAAATCATGCAATGAAATTTCGAGAATTACATCTAAATCTGACGAGTGAAGTTGTGCAAAAGGAAAATGGATAAAAGGACGAATTTCATTTGCAGTTAAAGTCGACGAGATCGAAGTTATGTCGAAACGTAATGAAGATGACTTTTTTTTACGTTTTGGAAGAATTAAATTCATTAAAAAAATATATTATTCGTAAATGATTGTAAAATTTCACGGGTAACTTCTCGCAGGGATTTTACGATCGCAATATTCGGGTTTTAAAACCGTTCTGAGTTATCGTCCCGTGAAATTTTTCGGTTTTATTGCGACGAAACTAACCGACCGCCATATTCATGAATGTCTGTTAATTCACATGATGATTGCGTTTAAATAAAATGATATATTACCTAAGTTAATTTTTTTTATAACAACAGTATTAAACTGTTGTAGAAATATTATATATGATATGAAGAATACTCATGAATAAAATAATGTTTTAATGCTGTTAAACTTATTTATATATAAAATAATAAGATATTGTCTAATTGTATAAAATATTTATATATTTGATTATAGTTCATAATCATATAGAACTATGTGTAGTGATTTATATTTATTTGAAAAAACTTTTAAACTCTGTATGTTAAAGTATTATCATACCTGAATCATAAAACAATAAAATAAAAACGTATTTCAATCAATCAGATACCTTTATGATTTCATTATTATTTTACAACATATTGTGTTGACATATTGAGCAATAAACACTTCACAAAATAATCATTGCAAGATAGGTAAGAATATTTGGGTCAGTGAAAAACAAAACTCTTTAGTAACAACATTAATTGATTAATCACATTTTAGTTAATTCATAACAGCACATTATGAGTTTTTCCGGTAATGCATTATTTATGTTAGTTTACATAAACAGCGAAGCTCACAGGACCGAAAAAAACATACATTCAAAATCGCCACCCAATAATGAAACCTGAATTTAATATCTCGTGCATCATCTTACTGACTGATATAAAAAAATCATATTGCATATTTCTTAGAATAAAATCAGTGTTTTATTTATAAAAGTGTCAGTTGTATATTAAATTGAGCATACATGTGATCAATCACTGATGTGCAATTATATTAACTGTTACATACATTTGATTAGATATTTAAACTGCATTGTAACATGACTACTATTAATAATATCGTACATTTTTAATATATGGTTAATTAAGTGAAACACTGATGTATTATATGTCTATTAAAATCTAGCAGTGATTTTATGTGAATAAATTTGACTAATTAACATATCCGCAGCTATTATTTATGGTAAATGTCTTTGATTCTATTAAATTAGTTCTAGGGCGGTGATTAACCATACAAAAGCTTCCATGGGATGTACGAGCGCAAATTTTCCATCAAGTAGAGCCAATTCATGGCGGCATTCTATATTAGTCAAAGCGCCAAAGTGTTTTCGCGCTTCGCAGTCGCCGATTGAAGAGAGTAATTAAGGGGCTGTGGAATTGAATTGAATTGAAGAAGCGTTCTCGTCAGGGGAGGGGCTAAAAGTCCGAAAACAATTTAATTAATTAGTGCATTAGTTTCCATAAGCGGCACAGTCGGCTCATTTTCGTTTCAATCACGGAAGGAAAATCTAATAAGGGGACACGCTATCTCAACCCACTCGGATGGCTTAAGGGTAATCACGGGGTATCCGGGACATGCTAATAAAAATACCCTTTCGGTAAGATTTTCCTAGTGAAGTTAAATATTTTGTAATGATTTCAGCAAATTTTATTAAAAAAGTTGCATATTATTAAAACAATATTTATAAAAACTTTGAATCAACAATCGTAAAAATAAAATTTAGTAATATTTGATTAATACTAAAACTGTAAATTAAAAATATTCTGTGTGCTTAGTCACATAAAAAATACTTTTATAGTACTTTACACATGATGGATTTTTAACGCATATTTTTGAAGCGTATCCGCATATTTTAAAAGCTTCATGTCTTTTTTACACCCTTGAAACTTTGCCATAATTTTGTGTGTTTTTTCCTTCATTTTTTATGTCATTTTTCGTATAAAGTATTTACTATGTGAATTAAGGGATGGGTGTAGTAAAGTTTTTTTTTTTTTTCAAAGATCAGAAGTTGAAAAATACCGCAACTTTGACGAAGAGTTATAAATTGTAAAATCGATAGTGAGTTAGTCATACATGTGAGAAGTTAATACACTTAAAGATTGGTTTAAGCGCATCAAAGTCAGTAATTAAGTTTTCTAAAATCTGCTGCATTTTGGAAGGCAACGAAAAAGCGTATGTTAATGAATGAAAACTTTGATACTCCAGATACTACCGACCGAGGAAGCAGCCGCTTCCCATTTAACGTCAATTTCATAGTTCAACGCGATCATTGAAAACAACTGGATTCTACAATACGCAAACAAAGCTAAGAGCGCATCACATATGTATATGTACATATAAGTCTTTACATAAATTGTTGCGAATCTAATAATTTATAATACAAATAACCTTGTCTTTTATAAAAAAATAAACGCGTGACCGTAAGGTCAGCACAATTATATCTTATGTTTTATATTTTGATATTTTAACGTTTTTACTTACATGTGGTTTTTTAAATCGTTTGTTAAAGCGCCTTATGCTATAACTATAGTTTAAAGCGAGAAAGCAAAATAATAATGCCGCACTACACTCTCTGGAAGTTGTCCGAACCGAAGTTACAACTGATGTCGGCCGAGACCTATGACTTCGAGTAAGCGACCACACTGCCACAAATTTCTTATGCCGTGAGGACGGCGCACTGTGGGGTATTTGCCCGATCTGGGCGGCCATAATTATTTCTCCCCTTTAGTTGATTCCATAAGTTCTCTTAGTCAAATATATAATATTATAAGTGTTAAAAAATACATTATAGAAAAAAAACTTGGAAAAAAAAAACTTGAAAAAAAAAACTTTTTTTTATTTTTCATGAAATAATTCATGCAATTTTATTTTATTAAGTATTTATTAAATTGTAGGCCCGAGGAAGAGGAATTCCGTGTTGAACGGTCGTGCGAATTTCGCCGCGTCAAGTGTTAAAAGTAAAAAATAAATTGTATATGTCACAAAGTTTGATATTTGCTGTTTTTTAACAAGAAAAAGTATTTGACTAGTATTTTATCATAATCGGTATCGTTTTCATTTTTAAATATATGTATATTTGGTGATTCTAAACAAATTTTTATTTTATTTTATTAGTACGCGATCCACAATTTCAGGTTTACTGATTTTACCATAGTGATCATATTATTAAAAATTAACAATAATTATAAAACTGTATTTTAAATTTGACATCACCTAATTAAAAAGTTATAATAAATTATAACGTTTAAGTCCTAGCATTCGCGACTAAACCCCGTCCTATTTTTAAGAATAATGGTATGCAATGTGTTAAAAACCGCAAAAATCCGCAGCCAATTTTACATGTATCATAAATAGAAAGACCTTAGCTTTATATTGTATATAAAATCTACATTAAAAAGTGGTGGGAAATATAACTAATGAACTCAAAATTAGAAGAAAAAAAATAGGAAAAAGTACTAAAAAAAGGTACATATTCAAAGCAATATTGTGTGTTTAATATGACAGCAACTGAAACAAAGAGCTATGAAACGTAGAAACATTTACTTGCTTTATCACAATCAATAGTTTGGATTTTTAACTGTACTCAAATAAAATTATAATAATTGTCCAATGTACGAGTATGCAATCTGATGACTGACTTCCGACCGATCGTGGGGGTGCTAGCGTTAGGCAAGGAGTGGTGGAATTGTTGATTATTATGCGCAAAATTATCAACTTTACAGAGCATCTTTTTTTTACCAGCGCTTAAATTTTCATAATCGACTTTTGCTGCCCAGATCGAGCAAATACCCCACCGTGCAGCGGCCGTGAATGACGTCCGGATGGCAGTTTCTGTCACATATATTTGCGCGCGATCGAAAAATGTGCCAAATAATCGCAATTTTTAAATTGTCATTTTATTAAAATTACGCTACTGATAATTATAAAAGTTTGTGTGGGCACTCACCAATACAATATCAGTGAAAACTTATCGGTCGTAAAAATTCGATTTACGCAAAATCTTTGTCGGCTTTTGCAAAATGCCATAAGGCATAAAAATGATACTTCAGAATATGAACACCACATTTGTGACTATCCTAGAATTTGTCGCCATCGATTCTAAATAAGAATTCGTTATGGTGTGACATTTATATAAACCGATCTAGGAAAATACATAAGGATATTCGAAACGATTTTTTTTTAACAAAATCAAGTACCACTAATTGTTTTTTAATTATTTAATTTTATATGAAAAAAATATAATAACGATATTTATTAGAAGAATATATTATCAAAAATATAATTAATCCATTTTGGTGCCCTAAAATATTCAAAGATGTCAGTATGTCCCCGATAAGCATGTGGTATTATAACTTTACCACGTGACCACGATGCAGCGCTCGACATGCGTGTTGACCATAGGACGCCTACGCCCATACTGAAATTGAACCGAGTTCTATTTCAGTTTGCGAAAACCATATCATTATCTCTCTCACTCTCGGCACTTAACACGCGAGAGAGCGAAAGGGGAAGTAAGTATCTCACCGCTCGCGCTCGAAGGAGCAGCTCCGACTTCGGTTCTTTTGCCGACAATGTTCGGAAGCGCTCGAAGATGGCCAAGTCGACTGAATTACCTCCACTTTTCCTTCCGTAATCGGTAACCTCGGACAACTTCCGAGAGATTTTAGAGCGGGCAGAACCGAACTCGACCGAAGTAACTCCGTCCTTGGCCAACCTTGGCCAACTTCCAGAGAGTGTAGTTCAGGCATAAGGATTATATAAAATAATATTAATTACATAGCAATACATTTAGCTTATTATACTTCAACTTTGCGATAAGAATATCTATCGCTATTATTTTGTAATCAAAATGCGGTTAGCATCAATAATATAATTCAACTGTATTTTAATTTATATTTATCAACATATTTATAACCGAGTATCGATTCTATATAAAAAAAAATACTGAGCTCCATCCAATAAAGTCGATCAGATCGATGTTATTTCCGGAACTGACCTAATTTACATATATTTAGTTATACATACGCATTTACCGATTAGATAAATTTAACGATGAATTCTAGCTGCGGTCGTCATTTCATTATTATGATAATTTACGAGAATGACAAGCCAACCTTTATAAATTAAACATTTTTGAGTTGCAGTGCTAAATTTGAAATGCAAATTTAAAATGACCCAAATTCAGATCGGCCTTTAAAAAACAAATTTTTTTGTGCGCGTTTTTGGTATAATTTTGTTTTTACTCAGCGTTCATTGTCATGAGCGATTGTGATTGCTCTAACGATTAAAGTAATCGTACATATTTAACAAAATATGATCATTAGCCACTTGAATGATTAAAAAATTTAGCTAGATGTAAAAATTTCCACGAAAATATACATAAGTATCCACGAAAACTAATATGATAATCTGCGTTTAATTTTGAAAATATTAAAATATGTATTTATTTGTGTATATAATATTATATATATATATAAAGAGTAGTGACAAGTACAAAATTACATTATAATAAATAATCTAAATGATTCAGTATTTCATTTCATTCGAAAATTGTATCCCAAGTAACTCCAACGTAAACATTTGTACAGTTATTTCTCAAGTACTTGTTTAATTTTACTTTAATTTTTATTTATGTAGTGTTACCGCGTATTAATCAAACAGTGAACTCGCACCTATCATATCAAGTTAACGATTATTATCATTTGATACAATAGCAAATTATATATAATTCACTTTGTTTGATTATTGTGTAATATTTGCATTCGATTAAACGATACATTTTTGACAGTTTTTTTTCGCTGCTGATTGATTTATAATATTTGACATTAACAAAGTCGATCTTTATCCACATGACGTCACTATAAATAAAAATCGCAACACAAATTAATAGTGAAATGTTTTCAATTCGAGCTTTAATGATTAACTCGGGTTGTCTAATGACTCGTTGCGATATTTTTTGCGAGTTTACAACGAATACGGAATGTTGCGAGTTTGTTGTTGTTGTTGATTACACAAAAGAAAGAAAAAAACTTCAGCGAAGCATTTTAGCTCAGAAATTGCCAACATTCTAGCAACCCCTAAGAACACGGAAAAGCTTTTAGAGATGCTTATTCGACAAAATAATGAGGAACTGAACGAAATGAAATCGCAATTAAGAATATGTGAATATCGTTACGTAAAATAATGATTGTGCTGGATTTAGAAATAAAATATACATTTAAAAACACACAAAAGAGCTGTGTCAAATAAAAAACTATGACTTCATTTTCAGGAGCTATTCTCACGTCATTAGATTTTATAATAAAATACACTATTTCACTACTAAATAAGAGGTAAACCTGAAATGAATGTCGTTTTTTTAATGCAACAGAAAAAAAATACTTTTTAACGTTTTTTTATAATTTTAATGATTTAAAATGTATTTTCTTCAAAAGACATTTTTAAAAAATTTTATCAACATAAAAAAAATGTTGAAGGCTTTGATTCAAAATATTCCAATAGTCCTATTTTCACATTGCCTGCATTTTATATTTTTTCCGTCTAAGAAATAAAAATCAAGTTCATTGAGTAGACGCTACACCGACAATAAAACGAATTGTATTCTAACTATCCTAGTAAAAAGACATTGGGATAAAAATACTGATTCCTTTTGTAGAGGTATCTTAGATGTTTTCAATTCTCTTAGACAAACTTCGCTTCACTTGGATTACGAAAAATAGAGCCATATTCGAGGACGCTACGAACTAGCGTATAGTACAGATCGTAAATCGCCAATAAATAATTTAACCCTTCAAACATCAGCGACTTTTTACTGAATCATCTATTATTTCACTTCACGGACTAGTATCTCTTTCTAAAAATATTTATAAAATACTTAATTTACTGATAAATGATGCTAATGCAATAATGTTTATTAATTAAAAAAATATAATTTGCAAACAAGTAACTTGTTTTAAAAAATAATAATAAATGACGCACCGGTGAGTCGCTGCCGTTTAAGTGACACGCGCTCCGCATTACGAAACCGAGCATCATCGACGCCTTATCGCAAACATTGATGATATGCATAAAAAAGTCATCGACACGCTTAAAACACGTCTGCCTAAACTGTAATTGAAATCCACAATGCAATGGGATCTGGAATATATGTCAAATTGCTACTAAGCGATACTGAAAAGAAGTCGATTGTCGATAGGCCAAATCCACAGCGACTACAGATTTTTTTATAAAGGGATTGAATCTAAATTTGTGTATATATTTTGAAACACATTCCAAATTATTAATTTTTAATGTATGCATCTCGTTAATAAAGAGCATAGGTCTTAGAACGGATTTCACGGAGCGACCATTTCCATAGCTCACATATAATATTAACGTCAACAACCTAAATAACTCGAAAAAATGTTAACAAAACCGTTCGACAAACTGAAGTTGCTAACTTTCGAAGAAGTAGTTCAAGACAAACTTTGTCGAATGCTTTTTGATAACATTGACCTGGATTTTAACATCAAAGGATTTTGTCACTGCCTTCGAAAGGCACAAGAGGTTAGTGACCGTGGAACGACGTAGACGAAACCCGTGTTTTTGATAGTGATTGTAAATATACATATATGTGAATAATTATATCAAATAACTAGCAGGTGTGAAAGGAACGGTATCTAGTCTGAAGTTTGCGATACACGATTTATCACTCTTTTTGTGGATCAGGGTGACTTTTGATCTCCACAAATTAGAAAGCGATAAAGTTTAAGCGACAAATTGAAAATTAATCAAAGGGGAGGAAAGAGAATAACTTGACAGACCTTCAGTATAAAGTCAGGATGGTTCTGAAGAACTACGCGATTTGAGCTTCTCAAAACCGTACTATTTCATATGTGATTAATAGATTTAAATGGTTAAATGTTCAAGAAATATTGAATATGAATGTTATAGTATTTATGTATATAAGTTAAAAAATAATATGCTAGCGAGTTTTTCAAGAAGTATTTATCAAGAAATAAAGGTGTTATAGATTTAATACTAGAAATAGAGACAATTTAACCCTTTGAGGAGTACTGCCGTACATGTACGGCGATGGATTTTTCACTTTTTTGAGGTATTTCAAATAAAATTATATTTATATATGTAAATGATTTTTATGATAAATAAAACTATTGAATTAGAGAGTACAAAATAAATAAACTGAACAGAAAATCTTTTGTAATAATAATATAAAAAAGATTGAGAGCCTCTGAATTAAATTTAAAAAAAAATTAAAAAGGGCAAATGCAAAGCAAAGTAGCATGTAAAATAAATGAACAAATTTTAATAATAGAAAAGTGTTGAAATAAATTATTAAAACATACTTATATAAAAAAGTAGTGAAATAAATAAAAGCAATAAAATGTTAATATACTATAAAAACAATATAAAATAATAATATATAAATAACAACAGAAATAATTAAGGCAGAATACATAAAATTAGCTCACTATTTTGTGTACAATAAATATGTATAAATTAATTCACTACTCAAAGGGTTAAGGATAGTTAGGTATAAGAAAACGAGTACGGCCAGGGGAATTATGTACAGTGGTGTAAATTTGTATAATAATATTCCTAAGATAATCCGCAAAAATAAAAATGTAGTTCTTACGTTCAAAGAAACTACGAACAAAGAAACACCTTCCTCCATTAAAAATAAATTAAATGTATGTTTCGGCTAATTTTTTTAGGGTATCAACAATTAGGTATTTTTTTATGTTCTGCTTATGTTTATATTATTTGTATGTATATGTAAAAAAAATAGTATACAAATTAGCTATATTAATAAAATAAATAAAACTGACGACAAGCTTTATCGTCAGGTCAGGTTGACTCCATTGCAATTGGAAGCTGAATATGATTCGTCATAGACGGAATAAAAATACTCCGCGAAAGCATCCATTATATCCAACAAGTCTTTCCATCGCGTTACATCAAAATGAAATAAAAATCAACGATTTCATGTGATGTCATTTTTTTTAAAATAAAGGATTAGATTAAAACTGTTTTTTAAATTGATTTTCCAACAGATACGATATTAAAAATATATAAAAATAAAAGTAGCAATACTCACGAATTTATCCAGCATCCAACTGGCAGGGAATATGAGCGGAATGTACGTGATCATGTAAATCATCGACGTCCAATTGACCCATATCGCGCTGACGCTGTAGTAATCCATGATGACATCGGTGATGATTGAGTACTGAATCCATTGCATGGCATTAGATGCTGAATATAGTACAAATATAGCTAGCACCAACCACCTGCGGGTATATAGCTTGTACTCCCTGGGCATCCCCATGGCCTTTATATCGTCCGGAGTGCTCGGTTTGGTATCCGGGGTGGTGGCGTCGAAATCATTTTTCATGGCGTACGTAGAATTGGACGCCATGTTTGCGGTACGTGCTGCTCAAAAGGCTTGAACGTTACCACTGATGATGTACAACGACCTACCGATCGTTTTCTTTATTCGATCGGATAAAAAACAGCCGCTTAGCTGACGTATCAGATAACGCCAGATTGCGTATTATTAATAATGTATACGTATATTAAATATATATCTTTTAGTAAATAATTCTCTAGAAGCTCTTCTATTTGTATAGGTTATTGTCGTTCATACCGTGAAAGTCGAGTTGTTTTTACGGAAAACTATTGTCGGTTTATACTTCAGGTACTGTTGTTGTATATACTTCGTCTGTAACAAGGAAAAAAATATATTATAATACATGGAACGTTTATGTACGCGCGATTTCAACTATATTATTCATTCAGATGGTCGTGTTGTATTACAAGTACAAAAGAACAAAACAATACACATGATATAAGCAATAGTAATTTTCGGTTCGAAGTAGGAGGTATTATTATTAAATTAAAAATAAGAAGCAATATGTATTTGAAAAAGTGGAATTCTATTCCTTAATTTAAGAACTAAAATGTACGTACGTTACTAATAAACACATATTTTAAATTTATTTATGTTTTTGAAAATTAATTGAGATTTATTAAAAATTAGCAAAAACATATTTTATGTTGCCGAACAACGACGACATGCAGTAGTATCCAAATTTATTTGAAAATGTATTATTATAAATAATTGCACATAATTTAATAATTGTAGTATTTTTCAACGAAAAATATAATTATGAGCGCAAAGTGCAAGAATAAAAAACATAATTGACTTTTTAACTAATTAATTCATTACACACATTTTGAGTTAAACTATGTTAGAGTACGCTCGGGATAAGGATTCCAGTTTGTTATTGTGTGCGTGAACTGTGTGGCTCAAAACAATTTCGCTCAGAATATTTAATTTTTTTATTTCAAAGAAAATATATGTTTATTTAACATACATACATCTGAGCTAAGTTGGAAATTTCAACGGACAATTAAAAATATATTATATAATCGAAGAAACCAGACATTGATGTCATTAATTAAATATTTGCAAAATTCAAAATCTTTCACTAGTCAAAAAAATAATGAAGTCTTTAGCTATTCTTCAAAAGCAAAAAGATATAAAATGGGGCAAGAAATTATTCGCAGATTGTTTAATGGATCGACGACTCTATTAAATCATTAGAATCCATTGAATAAATTAAAAAATTATCATTGGCGCAACGATAAGAATAATAACTTTTTTAAGCCTTACAGAGAATAGTGTAAAAAAACCAACAACGTACGGATTAATGGAGAAATAATTAAAAATTTTAATCCACGGGTAAGAGAACGAATAACTTAAAGTGTATATTTGAAGTCTTGATATCAATTAACCCAGATATACCCAAGAAATTTTGTTCTCTTAAAATTTAATTTATAAATAAAAAACAGTGGCACGAGTTTAGTGACCTACCCGGACAGTGGGCATATCTGGGCTAAACCAATATCAGCACAAAATTATTTAAAATAAATCACTAGAGAAGATCGAACTTCTGTGCCACACTGCATTTTAATGACGAATACCAGCGTTGACGAATCAGCGACTGTCCTTAAAAGAGAAAGCGAGACAACGAAGTACACGCTACATCGCTTCTCCCTCTCATATACATGTACACGCACACAATAACAAACCGGCATCCTTATCCCGAGCGTACTCTACATCTGAACTAGGAATTGGAATCCCAATATATTCGTCCTTCTTTGACTATTGGATACTAAAATATTATTTAGGTAGCTAATAGAATAATGTTATTGCCAATTTTGTAAAAAATGCATAATCGATTATAGATCGAAGCTTACATAAATGAATATTTTTCAACAAAAAAAATACAATATAACAAATTTCAAGTTAAAATATTGCGTGCATTTATTAGTTTTTTTTTAAATGTAAAATTTAAAATATTTTTTAGAATTCTGATTCTAATGTTTAAGAAACGCCTCTTGATTTTACTAGTTTTTTTAGATTTACTGCTGAATTGCAACTTAAAATACAAAACACGAATTTATCTTTTGTGAAAACCAAAAATGTCATTTGTACATATATATATTTTTTTTAATATTTACAAAACCTCTACTATGTTGTGAATGATTAACTATTTTTGAAACTGTTGCCAAAAATATATGTTAGAACGATTTTTTTATAATTTAGATAGTTCGGAATTAAATATGGATGTCTTGCACGGACAACATGTCTCCATCATTGCGGAACAAATATTCTTTATATTAATACAAATAAACATGCCTGGAGTGTTTTGTAAAATCCTGTTTATACAAATGTTGTTGAAAAGTTCAGGATATGTCAGATATTAAACCAAATCGTAAACATCTAAGCTATAGTTATCCTGCTATTTATTAGATACTCTGATTATAAAACTCTCTCCTTTTCTCATATTTATTAATCATGTTATAACTTTTTCAGAAACTATGTATATTAAAATATTTTATTTGTAGGTATATAAAATATGTATGACAATATAGCAATCGCTATTTAATATGTATTCGATATTTTATTTACATTATTGTATAAAATAAATAAATCTTGATTTCACAATACGTTATCATATATATTCTTTAATTATCTCGTAAGCATTAGTGAGTTTATAAAAGACGATTCATAATTTAATAAACAGATTCAAATTACGTTTACTTATCAGCAGCTCTAATCTTAAAACAACTTAACAATACATAATTTAAAATAATGTATTCGATTCACTCATGTGAGATCTTTTAAGTATGTAAGGTAACACTCTTGACATACAAGTGGCAGACGGTTAAAAAATTGTTAAAATTTTAATGTCACATTAATTATGGTTATTTAAAAAAAAAAGCGTGTTAAAAATAATAATTTAGTTATTATATTGCCCGAAAATAATAAATAAAAAAAGTAAAATAAATAAAATGAATTTTTTTATCATAAAAATTAGTCATATCAGTTACAAAAAAAAATGTTATCAATAAAAGTTTGTTGAGTACACATATATGTACTATATATAGATACATAAATACATGGGTATATTTATTAAGATAATAATAACGTAAGCCTAACCGACAATAAATCTTGTAGAAAAAATAATGTAACTTAACAACTGATCTAAACCTACTTATGATTTTTATTACATACACAAAGTTTAAATGACACCTGTGATCGCTAATATGTTTTATATGTATATAAAAAATAAATAGAAGAAACATCCAGATCTGTGTATTTGCGAATGACATAAGTATTAATAATTGTTTATTGATAGTAGATCTTTTAATATATTTATACTGTCTGTTTTTATAATAAGTTTTCTTAGCGGGTACAATTATAGCTACATGCATATTTATTTCATATCATATTAGTTTTTAAATGAGGTATAATATTTTTTTAGGAATTAATAGGTACATATAATAATATATGATTTTAATAAAAAATTGCTTGATATTCTGTTTATAAATATTTACACTACCTTATTATTGTTGCAACTAGTGTATGACTCTCATTTAAGAGATAAAATAGCTTAAAAATAATATTTAAATTATATATAATATATAAAAAAATAAATTAATATAAAACCACACACGCTATTACAAATAATTTTAAATTATTAGAGTTCTTTGAAGTAAAATTTAAAATTCTCAGTAAATTAATTACTTTTTTTCGAGCAGAAAAAAATCCAAGAAACCCCTAAAAAATTCTTAATGGGAGTATTTTTAATATACGAAATTCACTTCTGAGTTAAGTTTGTAAAATTATTATAAATTAAATATAAATAATACAATATCCTCAGAAAAAAGATTAAAAATATAATTTTAATTTGAAGTATGCGAAATGTCAATATTAATTAATAAATAAATGTTTTGTATATTATACATATGTATGTATGCAGTTATTCATATCAGGTACATGACAATCGAAAAAAATTATCAACATTGAAAATTTCCATCGATGAGCATTTGATATTGATATATAAAAAAATGTTGGCCCTGGGGTCAATGTCGCTCTTTATAAGCATATCTTTTATGCAAATCTCTTTTAGCAGATGTGTGCTGAATTAATACATATATAATATATTAGTTTAAAAATAGTTACACGTGTGAGTTTTAACTTTGTGTCAGAAAGAACTTTGTTTATATAAACACAATAAGAATTTTATCCACATGCGACTAGTAAGTTACTGATTTGTATTTCGCTACTTGGCGGCATATTATATGGACTTAATAGATAAGTAATTTAGTATGTAGTATTTCAGAAGTGTCATGTGTTTAAATTACTCAATACTAAATTATTAAGCTATCTGCTTAAAATATTTCGAAGATTGATATACGGTATATCCTCCGTGATGTTAATTCGAGGCGTTCAGAACATAAGTGGATTTTAAGAATACGATTTATGACAGATTGACAATGTCATATGTTATATATACATCCAGCATGATGTAACCGCAATGCAAGATTAGGTCTTTAGGGCAGAAATTGCTATCAATGAATCTTTAGAACCGGCAGAATATAACAGCAAAAATATTAACGAACTTTTTCTAAAAATAGAACTCGTCAAAATCTCAGCTAAGTTAACAAATATTTTTTTATCTTGTTTTAAAATATCGGCTATCCGAAAAATAATAAAACCGAAAATCAGTAAAGAAAAAAATAAAAAATAAAGTTTTAAAATAGTATTTAATAAAAAAAAAAAGTTCATTATTGTTTTGTTATTTATGTGGGTTTTTGAGGACACGATAACTGTCGTAGTTATAATTATATTATCACGAAACTTATTCTAAAAATAAATCTCGTATATATTTCGACTAATATAAAAGCGTTCTTTTACATTTTTTTGTCATTGATATATGTGGATTTTTGAGGACATGGTAACTGTCGTAGTTTTGATAATATCGTCATGAAACTTATTCGTAAAATAGATGTTGTACTGCTATTTTTTTAAATGGCAGCTATTCAAATATATTCCGATAAAAATATTAGAAGAAAAATTAAAAATGTAAAAACATGTTTATGTTTATATTCTTTTATATCGACATAAACTGGTTTTGAAAATATTTGATCGGAATAGGTTTATTAGTCAACTTAATCCACTATTTTGTTTCAAAATAGTGGCTATCCAATAAAATAAAAATTCACATTAAAAAAAAATAAAAAACGTATAAAAATTTTAATTTAAATTTTTTTTTTTTTTTAAATTTGGTTATATACGTAAGTTTTTGAGTACACGGTAACTGCCGTAGTTTTGATTTTATTGTCATAAAACATAATTTAAAAATAGATCTTTTAAATATCTCAGTTCATTTTTTTATTCAGTCTGACATATTTTTATAAAAACTCCAATAAAAAAATCTTAAGAGAAAAAAAGGAGTAAGAAATGTTTAGAAATAGAAATTTATTTAATATGAAGATAAAAAAAATGTACTTTTTAATCATAACGAATTTTCAAGATATGATAACATTTATAATTTTTATCATATCGACATGAAACTTGTTTTAAAAATATTTTGATTTAATCTATTGGTCAAAATAATCCGCTAATTTATTTAAGAATAGCGGCTGTCATAAAAATAAAAACTCATCTTGGAAAAAAATATAAAATGTTTAAAAATATAAAGAAAAATATTTGTTTTTAAATTTATTTTATCATTTATGTAGGATATAACGAACTTTAAAGATTTGATAACTGTTGCAATTTGTAACATATCGACATGAAACGTGCGTGGGGCTTTATTTATATATGTATAGGTTTTATTACGGTAAAAACTTGGTGGACTTTGACGGATAGACAGCGGCGGTGCTGCTTCGTTTACCGTCCATCCATTACTACATTAATAACATGTAAACTATATTTCAATACCACCCGTCATCATCTATCCATCAAACTCGTTTTAAAATAACTTTTTTTAAATATCTCGATTTAGTATGTTAGTCAATCTAATCCGCTAATTTATTTAAAAATGGCAGCTATTCAAAACATAAATAAATTAAAACTGTCTTAAGAAAAATGAAGAAGTAAAAAACGCTGAAAAGTAGATTTTGAGATTAAATAAAATATGTTCAATAAAAAAAAAACCCTTGAACAAGAAAGTATACTGGTCGAAAATTTTCTATAATAGATCTTAAAATTTAAAATAAAAATAAATATTTACACCATTTTATATATTAAAATTAATCTAATTTCTGCAGATTTTGTCAGATTTTTTTGTTATGGAAAATTATTTTACTATAATCGAAGAAAAAATTGTTTTATTTTATTGTATTCGAGACATTAATTAATTCACTATATATCTTATTAAATGAGAATATTTGAGATTTGTATCCATATTCTATATTAAAATATTGTTTGCTATTCTAATGCAATATAGTCTTTCCAATTTTAAAATTGTTTAAAAATATTTTTTACTATTTAACAAAATATATTACATAAAGATTCAGCAATAATTTTGGGATTAACTAAATTTTTCTAAAAAAATACTAATATAGAAAAAGAATTTATTTTTCATATTTAACATCCTAATTATATTCTGTTCTACAAAACTTTTATTATGGGTTACATACAATACAAGTACATTTATAAGTATTATATATGTATAATATTTCGAAACTATGTTTATACCAGTTATATTAGTTTATTTCTGTTTTTATATAATACATATATTTAATAACTAGGAAAATTTGGGGTAACTATGTGTATCATAAAAAATATATTTTCATTGCTTTCCATTAAGTAAGAATCCAAAAAAATATTATTCGTGGCCTAATTAACCATGAGAATTTTGTTAACCCTTTAAACGTCATCGACTTTTTAGTGAGTCAACTGTTATTTATCTTCACATGTCAGTATCTCTTTATAAAAAAAATATAAAATACTTGATTTGCTGATCAATGAAGCTAGTGCAATAATCTTTAATAATTGAAAAAATATTTAAAAAAATAATCAACAAAGTCGCTGGCGTTTAAGTGGTTAAATAAAATAGTATGCCAATTTTGCGCTGCACTATAAAATGAGTTTCCAAATACATGTATTGTAAGAAATAGTTAATAGCAATTTGCAAGTATAATAGCCAAATAATTTGCATGACATGATCAAATCGGTATTAGTTGAAATATATGCAGGATATTATTATTAATAAATAACAATTCTTAGTGAATAATAACTTTCAGTAGTTTTTATTGAAAAACATACTGTAATCTACTTAAAACATTAAACATAATTCTGTACTTATCTCTATCGCATTGACCTTGAATAATAATTAATTATCGAAATAACGTTAACACCATCTATCGACCGATTGTGTAACATTGGACTTTGCTCAGAAATTATAAGTAACAAATATTTTGATGCTGTTTTAATTTTAACTGTGTATCTCATGGACATTGAATAGTCGGTAAAAGTTTTCGGCAGAATCATACTTTCAAACTAAAAAGTATAGTTATCATTGTCACGTATTGTATTGTGAGTGTTCATTACGTTACTGTGAGCCTATAATTGAAAGTGAATTTTTATTTTGTACGCTTTGATGTTACTTACAGACATTTAGCCTTAAGTAACGCACTGCTATATTCTATTTTATTGAAATAATTCTCACTGTATAGATAAATAATATGTTTTGTAATAAAATAGCAGGATGCCAAACACATTGTCACTCTTTGAGGTTTGAGGAATATTATTAGCAAATAATAAGCAACACTGTCGATTCTGCATTGAAAAAACTTCAGTAATCAATGCACATGTGCGAACGACTAATCTCAAATCAACAAGCCGTTCTTTGGCCCCCCACGGCACAGGTGTGTTTTCATTATCTTGACGTGTTTTAGTGACACACGATTATATAGCATCACAAATTTGTCGAATACAGTAGTGCAAAATGTGACTAGATTTTGCACGTTTTTGTGACTCGTAATGGGTTCAGTCTAACACGGAGCTATCTAGTACCTCGACTGGAATGTTCTGGAATTTCTCCAACGTGTTTTTTGGGTTGTTTTTTCCTCCGATGCCGAATGTGTATGGTGTTACGATGCCGACGCCAGTACCGCACGCCGTGACGGACGTCAGCGTACTGACTGGCGTCAGTCAAACCAGCTGCAAGGCGAATATCACATTTTTTACTGTCGATGATACCAATTTTTTGCCATTTGTGATATATACAAGGATACGTATACTATAGGCGTGTATATGTCGGTATTTTATAGCCATGGTATATTTAGAAATCAGACATTTGTTTGGTAAAATTTAGACTAAGAACTTAATCAGCATTTATTATACTGTAATTACACCATTTTAATAGATTTTTTTATGCCACAAAGTAACTCGATAAAGTATATGTAGAATTACACGTTTTTTGCAAAAAAACTTTTTTGTAAAAAAATGAACAATTAAAAAAATTGCAGTTATTTTTTAAAACTGCAATTTTTAAAAAACAAAATAAAAGTTAAAAATAAAAAAAAAGTGTTTTTTTCAATTTTTTTTATTTTTAACTTTCATTTTATTTTTAAAAAATTGCATTTTTTTATTTTTAACTTTCATTTTATTTAAGTATCTTCAGATTGAAGGCAAATAAAAACAATTTTTGTATGAGTTCAAAACTGACAATAAAGTAACAAAAACTGCTTGTGAACTGAACAATTATTTTATGCAATAGTGTAATGATATTCCCAAAAATTTTATGCTGCCTTTCTTTAGTTGATAACGACCAAATAAAGGCGTAAGTTAAATTAGAACCTACTACAATTAAAGAAATTGCACAAATAGTAAGTTATTAATAGATAGTTCAAGACTACTTCATTTATTTATTGTAAATATTATTTTGCAACAGGGTAAACAAAATCAATAACAACAAATTAGTAGTGAGACATCAGACTGAAATCAAAGTCCATAAATTCGTGACTGTTTTATTAATTATAAACTAGAATTAATAGCAATATTAAAATTAACCATGTATAATATACATACAATTATGAGTATGGTGGTTATTGTATATACTTATTTATAAAACATGATATAATGAGATTCATAGAAGAAAGATAAAATCAGTCGCTCATTTTCAATATATATATACATATATATTTGTATTTTGTAAATATTATTTTATGATGTAAAAGTATAAAGCTATATTTTATGCGTTACAGGAGGGTAGACACAATCAAAAAAATATTAAGTAAATAGTAAAATCCTATCTGAAATCAATACCATCAAATTTATTAATTGATCAAAGCTTTTAATTTAATTAATAATCCGTGAGATTTGTTATGGTAAAGTAGTAATTCATTAAAAATGTTATACAAATATATTTATATAAAAATTTCACTACTTCTGGGTAGCTCTGTGTATATTATACATTTAGAATATTCATAGATTTAATAGAATTTGGCGATTTAGAATCGTGTAGTGTGTGTGAGAAGTTAATGCAAATAACAGAACTCAATTTAAAATATGGTAATAGTTGTATTAAATATACGAAATCACTGTCGTACAATATATGGCACGTATCATTCTATTCTATTCATGTTTCAATGATTCACGTATGTAGTTACATATATTTGTGTGTGTACGAAACAGCGGGAAGCGTTTACAGCGATAAGTGTTCATTTTAAATTACTATTAACCTTTATCGCGCGGTGCGTCAAAACTTCCGCTAAAACACACGTCAGATATCCCCTCGTCTAAGTGTTTTGATAAAAATGATTGCTGATGATTGTGCTGCATGTTATTTTCCATGATTCGATGTGTTTTTCTATAGACATTAAATCGCAAAATATCAGCATTATTGCTTTGATTACTTCAGCAGAGATAATGTTTTCCGGTTGGAGCTACTTTTGTTGAATTAAATTGAAAAATATATACAATGCACAAAGAGCAGTATTTAACATTTATGAATAAATACTACGTTTAGGCTATTAAAAGTTTTTATTATTTCGTGAAGAATTTAAATTATATTGTAATTGATCAATCTGGATTTTAGATAATGTATTTAATTATAAATCTGTTATTTGGAAAAACCAGATTCAAAGTTAATCAATCAATTGACATCTGATTGTAATCGTAGAGAACTAAATAACTAGTACATGTTTAGATTAATCTAAAGTGAAATAATTCAGCAACTGAATCTCAAACGAAACATTTCAGAAATAACCGCTCTACCGCAATAAACTCTATAACATGCCTTACAAAGGGTTAAAATCACAAATAGATCAAACAACTTTTTGAATTAAACTCGCATATCTCTTCCACAGTTTGTTTTATCGTTGCTTTAAAAGTTATAATTGAAATAAATTAGATGACACGTTTTTAGAAGAGAAAGGGTTATTTATAACATCGTGACTAAATATTAAATAAAAGTTATTTTTAAATTCAATGGGTTAATCCAGTATTTTTTTGTAAAAAATATGTCATAGAACTCACATCTTTATAATCTTTTATTGAAACAAATATATATTTAGTTTATTTTATTGTGGGTAAATTATCATCCAACAAATCTTCTCAATGCAGAGACAAAAGGCAAGTGAAAGCTTTTGCTCCCACTTGAATTTGTACAGAAAAATGTCATTTAAAGAAATATGAGGGTAGGTCAATAAGTTCTTAATAAATTTAATAGATGGCGCAGAAGTTACCGAGTTTAAACGTGGTACTACATCCACTAGTGATAAACATAGTTCTGCACGTCCACTTGTGGTGACTACGCCAGAAATGATCGACAAAATCCATGATATGGTCTTGAGTGATCGACGAGTCAGAAATGCATTTTTACTTTAAATTTGGTAAGAGCCGAGCGAAAACCGTAAACTTTTCCTATTATAGAGCAGATTTAGTGCAGCTCGTGTTTTTACGTTCTCAGAGATGTTAATGGCTTGGAAGTGTCATAAATGACAAAAAACATGTCGACTCTACGTAAATTCTACTATGAAATTCGCGA
Source organism: Plectrocnemia conspersa (assembly GCF_051122295.1). NCBI lineage: Eukaryota > Metazoa > Arthropoda > Insecta > Trichoptera > Polycentropodidae > Plectrocnemia > Plectrocnemia conspersa. The sequence continues at coordinate 25,475,428 of NW_028277165.1, forward strand.
GATAATACCGGGTGATTTTTAAATGTCGAAATCTCGTGAATTGTAAATTTCACACTAATAGTAAATTCAAGATTTGTCACAGTAAATTTATTAGCGAGATGTCTTAATTTTCAGTATAAGGACTGTTTTTTGTATTGTCCGTAGCATTAAAATAAAAATTTGATACGAATTTGTTGAAAATGAGTCCTGATTTTGTTTCACAAAGATACATATTATACATGTATGATAGTAAACAATACCTGCTTTGAACACACTGGGTACATAAGCGATAAGATGTCGTGTGCTATGTAAATGTAAAGGGAGTTTATTCCAGTTACTTTGTTATTTTATGTAAAATTCTAATAAACCAATAAACTAGCTAATGGAACAAGATTTAATAAAAACTTACAAAAAATATATTCGTACAAGTAAAAAGGTGTTACATTTTTTCTTCGCAGACAAGCAATGCGATTTTTTTTGACTTATTTATATAGTATATACATAAAATATTTTAAGAATATATAATAATAATACTTATTTTGGCAAAGTCTTGCAATATGTGTGTGTTTATATTATCACTTTCTGGGAGAGTGATTTGACCCGAGAGATTTTCCTTAATCTCTTCCAAACATTTCTCTCGCACAATACGCTGGAAGTAATCCATCAGGGTATTTCCGATTTCACAATCAGATCCAGAAGACTACGTAAACGCGAAGTAAAATGTGAGCTTGTAGTTAACGATCGGCAGAGATAACTACGAAAGAATTAGCAACATTGCGGTAATCTTACATTTATCTAATAAATGAATATGTATGTATATATATAATATCATATATAAGTAATAATTTATTTCCATTTATATCATTGAATATTTTTAATAAGTATTTATCTATTTTTTAATAAATCATTATCGATTCAATAAATATTCTAACTACAATATTTAATTGAATTTTTTTAAGCGGCTGCTGTACCTTACCATGAAGACAGAAAAAACAGAAAATACATGTGTCTGTTTATCATAAGAACTACTCCAAACAGTAGAAACATGAAATTGTGCTACAAAAAAGTAATTACAGTAATATATTCTAGCTAAAAATGACCATAATAAGAAAACTTAAAAGTTCGCCAAAAGAGAATTAAGCACAATTTTGTAGAGATTTATCTATTTATTTTTATCGCTACTAAGCATTTTTTTTAAATATGTTTATTTCAATAATATAGATAAGTTTACAGACATATTGATTATATATGTATGTATAATATACATATATGTTAATGGTTTAAACCATTTTCGTGTTTACAGTTAGTTATTAGCTAAATTCAGTAAAAAATGAGGATATAAAACAAAACTTTTGTGATTATAATTTGAGGTAAAAAATTAAAAAACCTTTTACAATTTAGGCAGAAGAAAAATAAAAATACAGGAAGCAAACAAATAAATAGATTAAGTGATAATTTGCCTACATTGTCTGTGTGGTTTCGCAAGATATTTTTATAATATTTACTGGTATGAAAATAACAGTGTTCTTTAATTGTTAATATTTGAAGATTAATATGCATTTTTTAAAGATAAGTATAAAAAGAGGTATTATATATTATTTTTAAAGCATTGTTTTGACTGACTTGTAATTTAGAAAAAAAAATAGTATTACTGTTGTATGTTAAAATGAGTCTAATTAATTGTTTAAATAATAGATTAAAAAAATATTTTTTATAGTTAGCGCGCTTTTTTTTTTAATAAATATCGGTTCACTAGCAACTATCAGTTGAATTATGTATCTATCTATCTTTAAAATAGTTTAAACCGGTACTCCGGCGATCATCAACCAAGTGTTGAATAACAATAGTAATGCGTGCAAGGTCTAACGCGCGCCCTTCTCAAACAAAATATAGTTATTTTCGACGTGAATAACGTTTTATTAGGTAATCTGTGCAATATTTCCAATTATTAACGCAATTATTCAGTCACTAGATCTCTCATCCATTTCACCTCACTTACGATACGGGTTGATCTTTCTTTTCCTTTGTTCATCCAATCGCTAGATTTATCTTTAAATTATAACAAAATGTAGTTAGAACCCCCGCACATATTAACTGGACGAGTTAATGAAATTATGTATATAATAGTGCAAATACAACTTTATTATAATATTAATAATAATAGATCATAAAAATTAATTTGGAAAATGTATTTTGTTAATTATTATATTTTAATTATTTTTGTAGACGTCTACATATATTTTTCTATATAAATCGTGAAAATAAAATTATTTTATAAAATTGGTTATTGGTAGATTGTGTTCATTTAACCACAAAGTATTAGTGGCGTTAAACAAAATTAGTTAAACGAATCGATATCCCTCCTGTCAAGCAAGATTGAAAGGATAGATAAAGTAGATGGAAAGACCATAATTATATCATTAGTCAGGATGTCTGAAAATAAAAATTCTCCCAGAACGTGACCTATGTAGTAAAAAGTGGGTAAAAAAACGATCAAATGTGTGTAGCTAAAATAAATTATTTAACCTATAATTTAAATTGTGTAACAATACAGTGTAACATTAGTCTAATTTCCAGGAAAATAGCTAAGTAAATAGTTGGAAAAGTTCTAAGGAAAATTAGCGACAGGCGTTTAATGCGAAAAGTTTATATCTGATCCGAGCAATTTGGATCGATTGACGTAAATCAGTTAAAAATTTAGTTCCTGGAGCTTGCACGTATAATATAGCTATACTATTTGGCATATTATGGTATAACAAAACTTTTCATCTGACGTCATAATGATAATAATTTACGCACACTACGCTTGAGCGTATTTTTTTATTGCTACGACAAAAGGAAAAATATGAGATTGATGTTTTCTGGTGCAGACAATGGTGAAAACACGCTCACACATACAAGCTGAAAGAAGGGGAAGCTATGGGGGGATGATGCAAAAAAGATTTGCTCATATCTGAGCTAAAAAAATATGATGAAAAAAGTGTCTTTGTATATTGTTTTCCGCGGGCGAGTCACAAAGCTTACAGGAGAAAGATAATCCCTTAATACTATTCATTGAATTTTTGCATAAGTACAATTTAAAAATGTTTATATATTTCGAATAAATATATCTAAAAGTAATTAAAAGATGACTAAGTGTCAATTGAACGTTATCACGTGTCGTCGAGAAGTGGTTAAAGAGTTTCAAAGTAGAAGGAAACTTCTGACACGGTTCTATGATTCACTAACTTTCTGGTTTATGTGTGTTTGGGTATGGGTTTATATGTATCACTTACAATACACGTAGAAAAATATATTTTCCTATTATTCCGTCGATGTAAAAACGCAAGTTGAGCAGAAAACCCTTTCAAACTAAAGAAACAATGCCATAACTTATTTCAACTCGGTTTATCGAAACGTACAATAAAAAAATATCTAATATAAATCCTATCCTATGTGCTACGTGGGTGAATAAAATGATTTTACATTTTATTAAGATTTAAGATCATAATTATATTTTCAGAGATTTTGTTGGGGCTAATTAAAAATAAATAAATATAAGTATTGTTACAACATCAGACTGATTGTCCACTATTAAAAAAATGTTGTGAGAATCGAACCCATCACTATATGAATATTAAATTTTGTCACAATTGTAGCTGGTTAAAAGTTAATGTTATTTACCCTTACGTGTTAAGAATTTTAATGTCGATTATCAACAGGTTTTATTAGTTCGCCCTTAATATTCCCAGCACCTTATATTTATTCTAGACGTCACATATGTATAATAATTAAGCAAGGGATTATTATCTGGATTTTTTATACATAAAGTTAATATTCTGTAACGTATATAATTGATTAATTATCTATATATGTACATACATATATATAATGACCAATTATCTATGAACAATACGCTAAGTAAATTATATATTAAAGTTAATTAAAAACAATATCATGACGTCAATAAACACTACGTATCACTTTATAAATAAAATAATTAGATTTATAATGAAATTATGAAATAACAATTTAATTAATATTAAAAATTGCCTTTTTAAAAATATTTTTGACATTTGCTATATAATTTATATTATATATTTTATTTCTAACCATAAATTAGAGAATTCGGGGGCATAAAATGTAGTCAAACAATAAAAATGGACAACGTTAAAATTCATTTTTGTTACACGTATAATATAATATATTTACAAAAATAATTTAATTGTATGTTTATATGTTATAGTTATAATATATTTTCACTAGCGTTTAAGAATATTCACCGGTAGATATATAACTACAATAGCAAAAATAAAATTTAGCCAATAGGCACTAATGAAATTATATGCTGCTCCATAAAATTCAAACTGAGAGTTTCTAAAACTAACTGTAATTATAACTAACCTGCACTACACTCTCTGGAAGTTGTCCAAGGTTGGCCAAGGACGGAAAATATAGTGGGTTACTTCGGTCGAGCTCGGTTCTACCCGCTCTAAAATCTCTCGGATGTTGTCCGAGGTTACCGAGAACGGGAGGTAAAGTGGGGGTGATTCAGTCGACTTGGCCAGCTTCGAGCGCTTCCGAACATTGTCGACAAAAAGACCGGAGTCAAAGGAACCGAAGTCGAAGCTGCTCTTTTGAGCGCGAGCGGTGAGATACATCCCTTTTTGCTCTCTCGCTTTTTAAGTGCCGAGAGTGAGAAAGATAATGATATGGTTTTTTGCAAACTGAAATAGAACGAGTAACTCGGTTCAATATCAGTGTGCGCGTAAGCGTCGAGCACTGCATCGTGGTCACGTGGTAAAGTTATAATACTACATGCTTAGCGGGGACAGACTCTTACTGACATCTTTGAATATTTAGGGCACCAAACGGGATTAATTAGATTTTTAATAGTATATTATATTTTTTTTTATATAAAATTAAATATTAAAAAAATGATTAGTGGTACTTGATTTTGTTAAAAAAATTGTTTCAAATATTCTTATGTATTTTCCTAGATCGGTTTATATAAATGTCACACCATAACGAATTCTTATTTAGAATCGATGGCAACAAATTCTAGGATAGTCACTGATGTGGTGTTCGTATTCTGACGTATCATTTTATGCCTTATGGCATTTTGCAAAAGCCGACAAAGATTTTGCATAAATTGAATATTTACGACCGATAAGTTTTCACTGATATTGTATTGGTGAGTGCCCACACAAATTTAATAAAATGACAATTTAAAAATTGCGATTATTTGGCACATTTTTCGATCGCGCGCAGATATGCCAGCTGTACGTGACAGAAGCCGCCGTCCGGACGTCATTCACGGCCGAACGGCACATTTAAATTAGGTTTGGGTTTAGCTTAATTTATTTTAAATAATTTAGTATTTTGTTTAGCAGTGTGACGTCACAATTCTGTAAACCTATGTGGAAATCAATTTTAAATACCTTGTTTTTTCTAAATTGGTCACAGACACAAGAGTGGAATTAAAAATAAAATAAAATAGGGTGATATATTTATGTATAATTCTAAAAACTATCGAACCTTAACGACCCTTTTTTACACATGAAGATTGAGCACCTCATATTAAAAAAACCGCCGAAAAAACACAAGAGCAAATGCATCATGTACACATATCACAAATGACAAACTAAACGTGATCAAAAAGATGTGACTTTTCTTTTGATATATTTAATAAATCATTATCTGCCCGAAGGAACAAAAATGGTGGATGCTCCGAGAAAACGGTGGATGCTCAAAATAAAACCATGTGAAGATTTGGTTTTTGCACATCATTATTAATGTTGTACAAAAATGGATAGCTTAATACACATTTTACCAATTATAGGTCAGTCGTTTTTACCAAACGACACGAACTTTTGTGTATTTAAAAAAGTAATGTTCTTGCTGATGTACTTGAAGATTAGGACAAAATTATTTTGAAAGCGAGAATAATACCATCAACTTTAATTCTAGAAAAACAGAACATTTAACATTTTTATTCTATGAAACATAATCTAAAATCAATTTAAGCTTCTATGGGTAAACATTTTAATATTAGGTGTTAATTGTTTAATCTTAAATCATAGTCATTCTCAAATTATATAGTTACTGCTTTTATTTGATTACATGTACTTTAAAATTGTTGCATCTATAAATATATACTTCAATTGCACATTTGATCAGATAGACCGTTGTTCAGAGGCGCTTTTCAAAAACACCATTGAACTTATCGTTTAACTGGCTCGTTTAGCGGTTATAGCCCGGACCGAGTGCGTATTTAAACCACTTTACAACAGTTTTTTTAACCGAGTGTCGTTTGCGTACGTATCGGTGGGTTTATTTTACATATTTTAAAACCACTTTTTTTCTCCTTCACCGCTCGCCAAATAAACGTGCGAGTTTAAATGGTGTCGCGATTTATGAATGGAGTCCTTTATTTTCAGGCTTAATGGTTTTTATTACTGAGAACGGATCTGAGGATGAAATATTCGCGTTGGCACAATCGATTTTAGGAGGAAAAAAATATGCACGCTCCGTTCTTTACAGATTTGCGAAATTCAATAAGGCTGTATTATATACGATTATGGGCCTATTGGGAATATTTGTACGATAAAATTTGCCTAAAAATGATATGGGAATGTTAAATTAATATTTAATAGTAGATAGTAAGGCGAGAATATCATTTAAGTCAGGGGTTCATAGGTGCGGCAAAGGGGAAAAGTATGTGCTATATGTATTGTACAATAGGAATTTAGTTGGAGCGTTGCAATTGCAGGAATTCGCCCAAATACTGGTTTACTTGCTTGACGTTTTTATTCGTAATTAATCTGTCTCTTTTCAAGTAAATAATATAAATATTTTACTAAAAAAAATATAAGTTTATAACGACAAATATTAATGAAAAAATCTTTCATATTTTACATTACTTTAATTAACATTTAGGCATTTAAGATCATAAATCTATATTCATACATTAAGTACTTTGTAGACAAATCAAGATATTGAAATGCAATATAAATTTAGAATTTAGATTTTTTTTTTTATTTCAGCACTAAACAGGTTTATAAAACTTGATAAAAAGCGTTTTATTTTGCCAAGCAAGTAAAATATAGAAACTGCCGAATTCACTCATCAAAATTTTGACAATATGCATAAAAAGCATGAGCAAATGCGTCGTTAGATTACTATTATATATTTACAATTCGATTATTTTTTAGAAGTCATGAACAAGCAATAACCGACTGCATCACAATCATTGTCACGCGATCGTCGTGAAAGATAGTATCCCTAAATATCAATAGATGAAAAAATACGTTTATATGGTTCAATCGACATTGACCTCAATCGTCGTACGTACATGTTCACGTTTAAAACGAACCTAGTTCAGTCAAATCTAACGTATATGTGCATTAAATCGGAAGCAATGATAATGTTTATGTATTGTAAAAAGAAAAACTCACTTTTCGGCCTCGGATCCCGGTCGAAGGGAATTCAACATTTGAAGATTTCATTAGGACGATTGTTTTATGATTGTTTATCTAGTTTAATCAATGTATTAATTTAATCCTTACACACATTATGTATGTCATTCATTATAACATACCTAATTAATCTGCAATCCGAATATTTATATTTAGTCTAATCGAACAATACACATAACAAAACAATGGAAATTATTGTCGCGTAGCATTATTATTTAAACTGTTGTCATGTTACTGTCGGCCATCTTGTTTTATATTTAAATGCTTATTTTTCATTGGTCGAAACAACAGAATGTATTAACGGTCGCTCAGAAATCAATCGAGCAAATTAAATTTTAAAATTTTATTATTATAATTAATTTCCTTTGTTTTTGTGTATTATTATATACACAAAACAAGAGTGGTTCTGAAATATTTCTTTGCCATTTTTCTATTTTACTTTGGTTTCATGACAAAATTTAATCTTGACTTAGGGCTTTAAAATGTATATATTATGACTAAAATCAAATCTTTCTAAAAATTATATCAGATTGTTTATTCGTTATTTTAAGAATATTTTAAAACTGATAAATGTATCAACCATAATAACAAACAATAAATTTAGCCGCTGTTGTAATTAATTTTGAAATACAAATTTTAATCAAAATTTTAATCTGACGGCTTAAGTTTCGGAACCCCTTCCCCTCTTCTTACTTATATTTTTAATAAACCTCCGCTTAAATAAAATTCATTTAAATCAAGTATTAAAAAATAAGATAAAATATTATTTTTTTATTTAATTATTTTAAACTATTCCATCTGCGTTCTGTTAAAGTAAATGTAAAAGTTTCGTTTTAATAATTATACACACATACATAATAAATATTTTATTTAAAAACTATATTTAATGGGATCTAATTTAAAATATCATAAAATCATATTTATCTTAAAGACCATTAAATTTCATAAAACATATATACAATATATATTAATGTATTAATGATTAAATCATACATGTATATACAATATTTACATACATCCATTGTTGATAAGAATTACACATATAATTATGAATAAATATTAATTAATATTTATTATTAATAATAATTTTTCCGTTGCTAACAATTTTTCATAAAGTTCTATAAAATATGAAACACTTTATGTATTGATATTTTTAAAATATTACTTTTTAGAAAAAAATAACTGCAATGATGAATTACCTTTATAATATTTTTTCATGGTCCTTTTGTTTTTTAGACAATTTTGATAGCTTTTGCAAACATGTCAATAATGTACTTATTAGAATCTTTATCACATTACATTTTGTTATCTTTCTTTGGCACTGCTTATCCACAGTACGTGTTCCAGTAATAAATTATAATCGTAGACTCCCCGATAACACGGTAGATAGGGAGTGTGCGTATGGTAGCGTATACTCAGGGATTCGAAAATACATAATGGTAAACATAAATTTTTCGTATGGATATGTAAAAAAATATACGGATACACATATTTATAAAATAGCAAAAATAAGGTTTAGACAGCTTTTTGCGGGAAAAAACAATTAAAAGCACTAACTCATACAAATTTTTGCATTACGTACGTATGAATGCATATGTATTAGAAGTGTTTTTACACTTGCATTTATCAGCTTAGGCAGGGGAATTAAACTTAGCAATATATATATAAAATACATATGTGTTTGTTTTACACTTTTATATAATATTTCCATAAGGACAGTATCAATATTACTTTTTAGTGCAAGAAATACAGGGGACAATAAAATTATTTTTATTTAATTTTAAACAAAGAGGCTTACATACAGATTTATTTATTGTACAGAGGAAAAATTGAATGAAAATAATTCCAGCGTCATGAATTAAGTAACGAAGTGACTTTTTTTAAACTCAAATGTATAGAATTTTTAGAAAATTTCATTAAATATATTGCTAGAGATTGATAGTATTTCATCATAACTGCTAAAGTATGATGGTTGTTAACTTCTCAAAGTCTGCGAAACTTTCATCGTATTTGGATCAACTGGGTCATGTCCTTTAGTGCTAAAACTAAAGGGAAATTACGGTATTAAATTCCGCATGGTAAGTTGATGCAAACATATTGAAAAGACTTTTGTATTGATCACATCATAATGCTCGTAAAATAAGATTTTGCAATTAAAATACTTAACACAACACATAAGATTTTTATGGGCTATTTACTAAATTACTTTGTATAAGTAGAGATGTTGAGGTGTTAAAATAAATTAAATAATTGTTAAATTATGCAAATAACACTGCTGTCATAGGCCAACCGGAGCTGTGCTTAAATTTTAGGAGACTAAAAATCTGCATCCTCTTTATTTAAAACGATTAACAACTTTATATATATGAGAGTTCTGGCTACATACAAATATACTAATACGATAGACTAGTGTTATAGTCAATGACTAATATCATAAAAAGCTGGATTCAAATCTCATATGAACCTTCGAGTTTTTAATTTTTATCATATTTGAGAGATCGTAATTATTGATTAAATTCTGACCATCTAATATTTATTCTAGCCACTTATATTGATTTTAGTATAAATTCTGATCCATATAATATAAATTCTGACATTAACCGCATTCAAATTATGACCTTTAAATATCGATATCATTAACATATGAAGAAAGAAAATATGTAAAAATGCCTTTTATCTCATTTATAATTTAACATGTTAAGAATTGCTAAAAAAAAAATTTAATATTTGATATCAAAAATAAAAGGCTAAAAACTCATTTTAAAAAAAAATATAACGAATCAAAAATAAAAGTTGAGGGTCCGGTAGTTACACACACTCATTAGCTGCGGTACCTCATGTTAGTGAGGTACCGACAGAAAGTTATTATATAATTTGTATTATAATTCCAATCGATCATAATAGATTTGGATTTCCTAGATTTTTTTAATTTCTCGAAAAAATATTGTGATGATTTAATAAAATCGAGCCAGGTATATACAGTATATACAATACTAGATATGAAAAATTTTAATAATAAGCTACTTTAGTTCATATATCATATTGTATTTATATCTACGAATAAAATATCGACTTACAAAGACAGCAAAAATAAGAATAATATTAAAAAAACTATTATCGTTGTTGCGTCTGGTGTTGACATATAGATATGAAAGCTCTACGAAAACATATTGCTACGATTGGAAAAATTTGCCTCGACAAAAAAATTCGGGATTGGTAAATTAAATATAACTTCTAACTATATTAACTATTTGGGAGCTGAATTAGCTGATATAATTTGTTCTGGCATATGAAAAAGTTTTATTCTAGTAAAGAACAATCCGAGTAAATATCCAAAAATATAATATATTTTTTTAAAACATAAGGTAAATATTTCAGTTTTAGTTATAGATTTCGAAATTTTTGTAATGTAATTATTTTTGGTTCAGAGAAAATTTTCAAAATTAGTTATATATATAGTTTTAGGGTAGTTTTTTGGAGGAATGTTGAAGAAGCTGTTGACATTTAGGCACCGCGTTGAAATTAATTGTTACACATGCGTAAAGTTAGTTTGTAGCACATGTGTGCAGCGACATTTTGCGGGAAAACGTCCCAAGTGTGGAGGGACAGGGCCGGATAAGGATATTACCTAGCTGGAATTTAATATCGCCGCATTGGACGAATTTAGTTGCTGAACCATTCGCGAGAGTTATTGTTCGCACGTTGGCGCATTTGCAAATTTAGCGGCATTTAGCAGCGTATAAATTGGGGGTGTAATCAGCGCTCATCATCCCCTGGGTTGTACCAGTGTAAAAAAAAATTATTACTAAATTCATGAGAAGTAAAATATGTTTTTCTTTTGATTATGTGTATGTGGAAAATTAATATCAAATATGACACATCTACATAATTTTGAGTAAGATATAAAAAAATTATGAAATAATTTTTTTTTAATGAAATATTGACCACCACAATCTTACAGTCGCCAATGCGTCATGATTGTTAAAAAAAGCAATACATCGTATTAGTACATAACAGAAAAAAAATTGTAAGAAGCAAAACATATTATAGAATAATAAATGAAACGAATTGGACCAGCTCCTCATAGCTGACATGAAATAGGCCAATATGCAATTAAAGAGTCGGATGATGATATCCATAGGCGTGCATCCTGGCTCTAAAAGTCAAGAGACCCTCAAGAGTAGCATGCATATTTCAAACGTCTGGCACTGACTCACCCCTTTTTAGGCAGCGATTGTAAAAAATTGAAAATTTTCGTTCAAATTTATTTTATAACCGAAAAAACTTTTTATATATTTCTGAGAAATCAGCAAAATTTTCAGTATATAAGAGTACTTGATTCAGCATTTTCCTCTAAAAGAAACAACATTAGGTGAAAAACCTCAATGTGGACCACTAAAACATCGTGTATATTATCACTAGACTTGTATCTTTTCTTCTTGAATATCCTTAGTATATTTCTACATCTATACAACAAAATAAATGGGCACGCCTGTTATCGATAGCTTATTAAATTCGCTGGTACACGTGCAATTTGGTATTTTTTGTTCAGCCCATAACGAGCTTTGAGCACGTTCGTTTCACGCCGTGAAAAACTCTAGCTCGTTTTGTGTCAAAGCAAAAAAAATCGGATATTGCCATTAAACACGCGCCAATGGCGGAGCACCCAAAAAAATTCTTTCCGGATGATTTGTTACTCCGCTCCAGCCCTGGGCGTTAAGCATCTGACAAGTGGACCCAACGAGTGACATTTCGCGGATTGTTATCCTGGAAATTTATTCATACGAAAAAGGGTATGCGAAAATCCTTTGATAACAAATGATGCAATTGTCCTGCTTTTATTTTAAAAGGATAACAAAGCCCCGTTTTGCTATTACAATCAACTGATTTCAGTCTGTATTGTGACTATATGTACAAATAACTGCTATAAACTATTTTCTAAACTATCAAAAATTCACAATTTTCATGACAAGTAAATATAGCAAATTCGCTTAAAAATATATTTTGTAATCAGCATTTTTTAATGTAAAAAAGTACGGAATCCTATTTGAATATCAATGCTATTTAGCAACAATGTGTTCTCTTTCTTTTTCGCTCATTGATCGGTTTCTGCTTTGAATTTAACGTCGCCATTCCTAAGCTTAAATAAAAATAATATTAAATCGATACTTTGAATGAACTACGTAAGCAATTTGTTTTACCCTCTTCCCAAGTTTTCCTAATTGCCTAAAGTAAACACTGAGGTAATATCACGAATTCTAGATATTATTTCAACGTAATAATTCCGCACAATTTTAAGCTTATTTGTATTACGAAAAATTCTAAATTGCTTTATAAAACATTCATTAAAATAATAAGAGTCGAAAAACATGAGCAATTCCAAAGTAAAGCTAATCAATATGTGAATTATTAAAATTACCCTGCGGCCCTGTTCATACCAGAAAGGTAATTTGACTAACCGCATTGTTAGAACACATGTTGGTTACGACAGTGTATTAAGTTAATTTTAATATGTTTCAAGGGGGAGTATTGAAAAGCCGGTGCTCGGAACTTAGCCGAGTTAAATATTAAACCGAGTAATTTTGCGTAATTGCCAAAAGCTCGGCGACGTTTCTGATTAATTACGCAATTTTTAATCCGCTCGCTCAACATAGTACATACATAATTGTTTTAAAAATCGCAGTGAAATAATGCTTTATAATAAATTCAATTAGAGTCTTGTTTTCGTTTTGTACGAATAATTGAATAGACGATTGCAGAACAATGTACACAAATGCCAGCTAGCCTGCGGAGCTTTTCATTGAGCTCGTATAGCTTTCAATGCTGTATAGAAAAGCTTTTCTAGGAGAGCTTTAGCATTGCATGTAGCGCTTTTATAAACAAGCCGTTTTCGAGCATTTTTTGAAATTTTAATTAAAACCGGTTTGTTGGAGCAACGTTTTTATAAACAAGTACACAAACAGACGGGTATCATATTAAATTAAAAAAGTTTCTTTTTAATAATTTGGCGTTTCAGATCAGTGTTGTTATATTCGAGAGTTGATAAAAAGCACGTTTATGGCGAGATTAAGAAGTTGAAAACATGTCGTTTTTCTGGGCTCGTTTGGTTCCCGGTTTAATTTTAATTTTGATTTATTTTCTGATCTTTGGAAATGCACAAAAGCAACTACTATTTATAAAATGCGTGACAAATTATGTATAAATAATTATAGACCAATCGCAGTGTTGTTAGCTCCTGCTAAATTGAAATATTTATCCATAAATACGTATACACTTATATGGGTTCCTTTTGTCCGGGAATTTAGTTGTCGTATATAGGGATTTTGAAAAAGCATTCGACAAGGTTTGTCATGAGTTATTATTAAAAAAATTGTCGGACCTCGGTTGCTCGGATGATTTAACTCGGTTATTCTAAATTAATTGATTTATTTTACTACTTTTTTGTATAAGAATGATTTAATAATTTATTTAACACTTTTGTATTTTAAAATTTTGTTAAATTATTAAAAATATTTTTTAAATATTATTCAACTTTTGTAAATTTTTTTTTAAATCAATTCAGAGGCTCTCAAATTAAAATTAAATATTTTTTGATGTGTGCATTGATTTCGTACTCTTTAATGTATTGCTATCATTTGCTATAAAAAATATTTACATTAAATAAATAATAAAAAAAAAATTATTTATCTAGTTATATATGTATGTAAACATATAACTTTTTTTCGGTACCTAAAAACAGTGAAAGATTGACAACCGTACATGTGCGGCGATACCGCTCAAAGGTTTAATTAAAACATTTAAATTTACGATACTATCGCATCATGTTTTAATGTTTTAAGTAAGGGATCTAAAAAAATGTGAAAGCTCCTGAAGATGCTGGGACAATCTCCAGCGAAATATAGAGAGACTCATTAAAAAAAACAACGCGAGTAAAACACGAAAATCACTTTTTTTCAAATATATTATCGCGTAAAAAATATAAACTATTTAATAATATTAAAAATTACGTGCTGTAAATCGTTTTTTAGGGATCGAACATTTGTAACAATACGAAAAAAAATCGATAAAATTTTTTTTCAGTATGCTCCTATCCGTGGAGCAGTGAGGGTAATAATATTCAAACTTACGTGTTTTTAACATTAAAACCAATAATAATAGTGCGAATAAAATCCTTCCCTGCGTGATGTAAAAAGAGTTGTTTCTAAAAAGATGTGAAAACTCCTGAAGATGCTGGGACAATCTCCGGCGAAATATAGAGAAACTCATTCAAAAAAACAACGCAAGTAAAATACGTAAATATTTTTTTTTAAATATATATATATGTATATATATATATATATATATATATATATATATATATATATATATATATATATATATATATATATATATATATATATATATATATATATATATAATATATATATATATATATATATATATATATATATATATATATATATATATATATATATATATATATATATGTGTGTTTAGATCTGAACAACCACATGCTGGGCTTTGCCCACACCGGATGTATAATAATAGTGCGAATAAAAAATCCTTCCCTGCGTGATGTAAAAGAAGTTGTTTCTAAAAAAATGTAAAAACTCCTGAAGACGCTGGGACAATCTCCGGCGAAATATAGAGAGACTCATTCAAAAAAACAACGCAAGTAAAATACGTAAATATATTTTTTTTAAATATATATATATATATATATATATATATATATATATATATATATATATATATATATCTGAACAACCACATGCTGGGCTTTGCCCACACCGGATGTTCATATTCTCAATTTTCCTCTGAGGATGGCCGGGCGAATCTGGCCGAAACGTAGGGACCATGATTTCACACGGAATCAAAAAAGTACGCGGAGTAATTCGACTCCTAGAAATATTACCCATTCGCAAGCAATTCGTGATCATGGCCGGAAAATCACTGTCGAAATATAGAATACAAAAAGTAAGCATAAATCGCGATGAATCCCGAGAATTAAAAAATCCATATATATATATATATATATATATATATATATATATATATATATATATATATATATATATATATATATATATATATATATATATATATATATATATATATATACAATATATATATATATTAAAAAAATAATTTATCTACATGATTTTCTCGCCGTGTTTTTTGAATTAGACCCTCTATATTTCGCCGGCGATTTTCCCGGCATCTTCAGAAGTTTTTTACATTTTTTTTATATGGTACACTTTTTTTTACTTTGCGCAGGAAGGGATTTTTTATTCGCACTATTTTTTTGGTTTTAATGTTTTTTTATATATATTTCCGCGTAAAAATAAAAACAATATATATATATATATATATATATATATATATATATATATATATATATATATATATATATATATATATATATATATATATATTTTGAAATCTCGGGATTCATCGCGCTTTTTGCTTACTTGTATATAATATATGTACATAAAATGACAAACGACTTTTCTGCATTTTTTATAATTTACTCATGCTTAAGAGTATATGCCACACAACTCATAGTCGCACATG
Source organism: Plectrocnemia conspersa (assembly GCF_051122295.1). Classification (NCBI taxonomy): domain Eukaryota; kingdom Metazoa; phylum Arthropoda; class Insecta; order Trichoptera; family Polycentropodidae; genus Plectrocnemia; species Plectrocnemia conspersa. The sequence goes on from NW_028277165.1 coordinate 25,491,438, forward strand.
AGAATATTCGAACTAACGGAAAATTTATGTAAAAATATCTGAATATATGCATCATGATGGTATTCTAAAAGACTAAAATGACCAGCGAGTGTCATCGACAAAAGATAAATAATAATAATATGACACGATGGACTTATTTATATAATTAAAAATATTACCTGCTAAATTAGACCAAATCCTGTCGTTTTACTCCTAAGATATTTTTTAGAATTATGCAAAAGGATGCTTATGAAAATAAAAAAAAAACACGTTAAAAAGGAGAAGAACTAAAATTTATAAAACCGCATTAGCTTACAGGAAGAAACTCATCGCTTTTAATAAAAAAAAAAAAAACAAGTTAATTATACACAAAAAAGGCCCTAAATCAATATGAACTTATCTTTGGAGCTGTACCATCAAATCAAGAGATTATACAAAATTTCCAGAATAATGTACTTTAACGTTACTCCATCGATCTTTAGATGAAGATAATACCAGAAGTCAATAAAAAATTTGCATTATTACATCTTAAAAGGCTCAGGGACCACGTCAACGCTGGAGGCCATTCATCTTCTCAACGTGAAAGATCTAACCAGAAGATTTAAAGAAGCAAACTACACGAATTGATAGATTGAGCTAAAAGACAAACAAATCAAGAATTGTTTATTTATCAATTTATTTTCCTTGGAAATATATTTCTTATTAGCTTTATAAGCTTGATTATAATTTAACAAATAATGGTTCATTATAATAATAAAAAAAGATGTCTATAAAATAGTTGTTACGAACTTTGGTTATATCATGGTCTGAAATATTTTTTGCTCGTAACTGAAATCTAATTTCGGTCGGTTGTGTCATCCTTTGAATCAAAAAAAGGCTGTAACGTTATGTTGTGCTCTGTTATAGATAAATATTGAGGTTTTATTATATTCATATTTTACATTACACGAGCGTCTCTAACCGAGTGAATTATATTATAGAGCTTGGAAATGTCACGTTCGGCATTTCAGAATAAATGTCCGATGTCCATTTATTACAAATCCGATCTACTCGTGCAACTAGCACATTCGAGTAAAACTTTCCTCTTCACTGGCTCCAGCAAAAGAACATCGTTTATGCAAAGCACACAATTTGCTAAAAATATGTACTGGAAACTTCGCTAAACTTGTTCCACCGCGACGTTCAGCTGAGAAATAAGCTTTGCCGTCAGTCATAAAAGCTCACGTCAGCGTCGGTCGTTGTTGTAGTAAAGGCCAAACGGGCGTAACTAACGCCCATGCGGCCAACCTTGTCTCTCTATTTAGAAAACTAGAAGAAGACCAGCGTCCTTATCTCTGGGCACCGTTTAATCTTTAATTTAATTAAACGAGCGCCACCGCACTTTAAAAGCTGTTACATAGGACACAGCGTAATTTCCATATTAGACTGTCCTTTAAGGCTTTATTGAAATTGCAATAGCTCATATATACTATACTATAGACCTCGGTCGTTGCCTTTATGGCCTATTAAACTTTCATTCGTACACTGATACATACCCGTGACGCCACAGCCGACCGGATACTTTGCATAAATTATTTGGCGCTAAGCAACTTGGGGCTCTGTAAGCTGTTTTCTCTCTCGGTTTGCACAGTATGATTCATAACTTGAATAAAAAAATGTACAAAACCAAACAAGCTTTTATATAAATAAAAGTAATGCAGTGAAATATAATAATATATATAAAATAACTTTGATTCACGCTTCCATCGACGAAAGATAAATATCTATCATAAGAAAATAAATATGATATCATATTGATACTATGCAATGTATACTTTTATAAAAATAGATACGTATTTCGGATTAATTTTGCTTTCTCGTATGATTTATTGAATAACACTGTGTAGTAATATCTCGGTTTATATAAATCAACAAAAAATATATTCCTATCTATATATTTAAAACATAAAAGTAAAGTTAAACAAACATTTTTAGTAAAGTTGGGCGGCTAAAATAAAAAAAAGGTTTGCCACGTAAATAAATCAAATGTTATTAAGATGTAAAATAATTTAATAATAACTAATTACATGTGAAAATATATTTTCACTGACATTTCAGTGAAATCATGAGTCTCAGCGATTATTAATTAAAAAAATATTTGTAGGGCGACACAACACCTGTTAATAAATACAGTTTCACTGTTATTACTCAGTAAAATTAATAATCAATTGTTTAATACATTTAACTGACCTAGTTAATGAAAACATAACATAATTTAAAAACACACATTCACTGTAACAGTTGCAATATTTCCAAAACTTAATTAGAAAAAAAAAAAAATTTTATATATTGTATTATATAATATATATTTTTGTCATTTATCTAAAATATACCTAAATTTGAAGACACGATAACTATCATAAATTTAATTATACAGACTATCCAAAAAAAAATCGTTTTTTTTATTAAAAAAACGCTAGCGACTCACCGGTGAGTCACTTGTTGATTATTTTTTGTAAAAAAAATATTTTTTTAAGACAAATTATTCACATTTTTTTAATTAATAAATATTATTGTATCTAGCTTCATTTAACAGTAAATAAATAACTCACTAACTCACTATATATTCGCTGGCGTTTAAAGGGTTAAGAGTAGAAATTAAAGATAAAAAATACTGTTTTTTCACATTTTTGCTCATTTATGAAGGTTTTTGAAGACACGATACACAGTCAGTTCAAGAGCTATCCATTTCATCGTTATTCATAACTGAGAAAGAGCTAGCAAGGTTGGGTTTACGCCTCCTAGTATTAGCTCTAAAGCACACCATATGGATATACGTTCGATATACTTATCATTAATGCTTTTAATTTCTATAAATTTGTTTATAAACAGGAGTTTATATTTTGTAGCTTCATATTTATATTTTTTGATATTCGCTCGATATATTTATTATTACTCTGATTGAATGATAAATAAAAAAATATAGTAATGATTTTAATTTCTATATATTTGTTCAAAATATAAACATAAGTATATCAAGCGTGTATTAATATCGTGTGCTTTAGAGCCAATATTAGAGGGCTTAAACCCAAACTTGCCATCTCTTTCTCAATGAATAATGCTTAAATATATAGCTCTTAAACTGACCGTGTTAACGCAAATAGAGTATAGTTTTAATGATAAAGTCACGAAACATGATCTAAAAAAAGGTCTTGTAAATATCTCAGCTAAGTTTTTTGGCCAGTCTAAACCACAATATTTTTTAAAATGGCGGTTTTTTAAAGCTTCATTAAAAAAAATCTTATACAAATAAAGTAAAGAGGTAAAAAATATTTGCTTGTAAATATCTAGACAAAGTTAATAAAAATTTAAAACTTTGTTAAAAAAGTAAATAAATGAAAACATTTAAAAATATAAATTAAAACAGGAAAAAAAATAAGGTAAAACAAATTTAAAACTCTATTAAAAAAACAAAAATGTATGTAATTTATATTAAAATTACTATAAAAAAACTTTTATTTAATATTTATGAAAATTTTCATAAATGTTATGAGAAAAATGTTATTATTTTTACCTAAAAGTCTTAAATACAGTGTAATTCAAATCGAGTCTTGCACTGTAAATCAGACAGCTGTCAATAATCACGCGCGTTCAAAGTGTCAAGAGTTATTTTGCAAGAATACATTTACGAAATGGATTGCTTAACCACCGCCTAATTGTTTTACAGAAATAATAATTCTGTACGAACTATGTAACGAAATTTACTGAGAGATTATGGTCAATTTCATCGTCCTACTGAGCGAACAATTAACAACCTGATAATTACCAAGCAAAAAATGTTGATAATAGCTCAAAATAATTGCAGTGATCAACTCTCTATGATAGTATAAAAAAAGTACAGTATTATTTTCACATTTTGTATCAATTAAATCATCTTTATTATAGAAATGTTATCAACCGAATTTTATGGAAATTATAAAAAAAAATCTAAATAATATTTGCTTTGTTACTGCAAAATATTGTTAAACAGTGTTAAGCAAATCTTTCCAACTTGAATAATATTTTTATAAGCAAGGACACCATGAAAAAAATCAATATTTTCTCTAATACAAAAATATAGTATGGGTATGTGTACATTTCCTATTATAGCATGTTTTTGTAGTACATATTATTTTGTCATGTATATATGAGTATAAAAAAGTGCCTACAATAAACATTTTCTTTTAATAATAAATGTTTACTCTTATCGTTAGAGTCAATAGAATGATATTTGGAAGTGATATTATATAACATACTGTATAATTTACTGACTTTATAACTTGAGCAAACAAGTATTATTTGTCACGCTAAACTATAATATAACAGATAAGTTTTATTATATCCAACGAGATGCATATTATTTTTCACACCGACGCAATAAATTAGCTCGCAAAGGAATTATGAAGTAAAAACGCGACTTCATAAGAGTTAATAAGTGTCTAAGCGGTAGAGCCGCGGCGTTAAATTGCGGACAGGCCGTGAAAAATTGGCGGTGCTAGTGTAAGCCAGTAATACTACAACAAGTACACTAAATCACAAGTTTTTAACTTGGACGTAATCACGAAACACCAGCGGGACAAAGCGCGGGCTTAGAGCTCGAAAAATGGGAGAACATTTTACCGAGAGTGAAAATAAGCGGTGCGATATAAAAATACACGGACCGAGTGAGTTAAACATGTACGAACTTAGGTTGTATTCCTTGTTCTACTTTCAACAATACTATACTAAATATATATTATCTAATTATTGAAGCACCTTTTAATGTTGCTAAGGGGCATTGTCGACAACCCGTCAATGCTCAGTGATTTTCGACTGCAACTAGGTCGTGATCGCGTCCCTAATCCTTCACGCCAGCACTTGAAAATGCTCTTCTTGCACGAGCCATTCAACTTCTCAACGATCTTGCTAAGTACAATGATTATTTTGGCGATAGCTATGAACTGCAAAAAATATAATATAAATAAATAAATTTTAGATTTTGTAAATGACATTATGAACATACAAACTGAGGCAAATTGGTGTTATGTGTAACATGAAGAAGCGATGTTAATATTTCAAATAATGGTATTTATTTAGACATTTAAAGATAAGCAATGTCAATACGTGTCTCAAACCGTGTTCTATAAAATGCTTACCAAATGATTCGGCTAATAAAAACTCTTAAGACCAGACGAAAAATTACGTTAGAATCAAGAAACTCATTCTAGGGCTTAATAGCGGCTTGAAGTCCTTAATGAATATTTTTATTTTAATGCTCAAAATATGGCTTATAATAAATTGATCAAATAAAAAATAAATAAGTCGTTCCATTACTTTCCAAATATCCCTCATATGTACAGCTTAAGGCATTAGAGGGGCGCCCTTTAAAATGTTCATAATTCAGCTAAAATATTTTCAGTTTTAACTAGACTTTTGAATAAAGTAGGCTTATTTTTTTTAATTAAAGGATTCAGAGCAAAATTTAACAATGATCATGTCGGGTTGCGAATTTTGAGTTTTAATTAACGATAAATAATTTATTTTTAATATAATATAAATATTTTAATGCCGAAAAACCGCGATTAAGGTAAGGGTCAAAGAGCGATTAAAATTACATTAAGCTCGCAGAGCAATTAAACTAATTTATTTCGTTTGTGAAAAGAGAAATGTTAAATAAAAAATCATAACAGAGAGGCAAAACAAAATAATAGGATAGCAACTATTCAAAATACTTGTTTTTTCAACTATTTAAATAACAAATAGTAAACGAATAAATATTCGAATTAATCCGTAATATTATAAAGAATTAAAAAATACAGTTTGGATCATAAAAACATGTTTTATACATACACATTTTTTATAATAAAAATAAAAAATATCAAAACTATTGTTAAAAATAAAAAAAAATTTAAGTTGAAGTACAAAATTTCGTTTTAATTATTCCTGCTACCAAAAATACTCATTAATTTTATGTTTATCTTGACTTTATTGTCAATAATGTATTGCATCAACTACACCATGGTATGCTCAAAAAATAATACTATAATAAATTTAAATTATTTATATTGTTTCAAGAGAGATAAAAAAATCAATATCAGATATTGAGAAAGTCCACAGCTACATTATATTAATTCAAAAATATGAGTAATTTCTGAAATTTTGTCAATTACAAAGTGTTTTATTTTTCATTATTTTTATGCGACCATTTTTTCGGCTATTAGCTAATTTTTTTTTTTTAAATAAATAGGAGCACAATACTCTAGCGGTACATCGATGGGGGGTTACGCTATATGCGTTATTAAAAATGTGCAATAATTCACAACATATTTTTAGAGTAGCAATAGTTACTTAAAAACATATTTTTTCAAAATATTTCACTACAATTATTGTTGCTGTTCTTTTTTAATTTATTTGATGACGGTATCTCAAAAAGTGTTTCACTGTAATAAAAACTTTTTATAATAGTAAAATGAAGTAATTTAAAGTTTTTGTGCTGCCTTTATTTGCATTTAGTATCACTACGATTTTTTTGCTTATTTCATCACTTCCTTTCTTGTTATTTGAGAGGGTACTTTTGGAATATTTAAATTCCTTTATCCTTTCTGTTTCGCATTACTTAACCCTCATCGATGTGTATACATCGATTATACTCAATACTTATATATGTACATGTATATTTAGTTCTATTTGTACACATTTAAAACCAAATTCTATTATAGCTTTTCAGCAAAAAAATTTCAGAACCACTGTTTGAGATCTAGATCTCTATAATAATACATGATTGTTCCCAAATTATTTCGGTGGCATATTGAATAAAATCGTAAAAAAGCATCTCCTTGTCGCATCCCTTTTGAAATATCAAAAACATGAATTCTCACCTTGTATATAATATTTCTTAAGCTTTGGCAAGTTATATCTTTTTTTATAGACTAATATTAAATATAATATTATATAACTTCATAGCCGAAAAATATACTTTATTATTTAACTTTCAAAGCGTTCGTTTCGGCATACGAGCATAGCTCTTGCATGAATATAAGTGGCAAGCAGTAAGAAAACATTTTCAAAGGGGGAAAATACGCCCTTTCCGCTTCCCTTGAAAATAAAAAAAATATATACATACGAAACGGACCCCGGGAAAGTCCTTGACTTTTCCGCAGCGGTGGCTATTCATACTTATCTCGTTGTGTTATTAATATAGATTGCCATCACAAGAGTCCTCCGCCATAGATTAACCCATAAGTGCACATGCAAAGGCCACTTTCTATATATTCTAGAATAGACTTGAAAGGCACCGAACGACCTCCCTTCGGATGATTTCCGATATTTTACGGCCATTTGAGAAGCACTTTGGGCAATCTTTTGCAGGGTCATCAGGCCCACGCGGTTAAATACAGCTGCAAAAGCATCCATAGATTACCGCTAAAAAATATTATAATTCATGATAAAAAAAAGCGTTTACTTATTTGCAAACTCCTAGGCGAATGCAGGATATTAAAGCTAACATTCAACATCATTTATGTATTCGTGTTAATGGGATACATAAATATTTCTACAAACATTTAAATTGTATATATGTATTTATATTAGTATAATTAGCGTTTATTATGTTGTTTGAGAGATACACAACTACCTATATGGATATACCCATCATAACAAAGCTTGGGTTATGAGACATTAAAGAAAAGTTGTGCAAAACATAACATAGTATTAAATTTACCCTTTTCTATTATTATATTATAACTACAATTATATTACTGCAGTATTATTATTTTTTTACTTATAAGTAAGACAATTTGATACTATTTTTTATCATCTCATCTAAAAATACTAGAGTGCCATTATTTCAGTGCTAAAAGACGATTTATCAAGCTCTTGAAAATATACATATATTTTGGCTATTAATCAAATTTATTTTTAGCAACCACTCTTTTTAGTTATGTGAATTATTAATATGGTTAATTTTCAGCATAGGAAACTAATTGAAGGTCAAGATTATATTTTGGTGTTGCTGTTTTGACGAACTGTTATGTTGTTTTTTGGGTTGTAACATAAATATTACTGCTAATACCTTTTCCCGAATATCCCAAGAAACTTTAGTAATAACCTTGCTGCAGATAAATATTTTTTAAACTCTTTTAGTAGCCTTGTTTTAGAACATTGATTAAATTTTTTTTAGCAATTTAAAATTATAACTAGCTGTTAAAATAAATTTTGTAGTTCGTTCTCAAGCGCGCCCAAAACCGGGGATTTCTCTATCAAATTTACATGTGACAGTTCTACTTTCATCTGGCAAGCGCTCGCTGCGCCCATTTCTGTGCAATTAAATAAACAGTGAAATATGTTATAATCACGGCATTTTTCTTACAAAGTGTCAATTGAAGATGATTCAAAGTGATGTAGCATTAAAATTATATACAATATAATCAAAACTATATATTATTAGTGTGCCAGTAAGTGTTTGATTTTTGAATAATATATCACGGTTATTCTAACAACATTACAATTGACTTTCCAGGATCTAATATTAATAGACAAACAGCGGTGATTGGGCAATTAAAGGTATACATACCAAACTTAATTAAACATATTACAATGCTAGTAATAATGAAAAATCTCGTATTAGTGTAAACAAAAAGTAACATTTTATCCACTATATAGTATCGTTTACAGTTAATTTTTAGAAGCAATGATAAATCTAATAACATTTATGTATGGCAAGCAATTAAAATATGATATATTGGGACAATTTTGAAGAAGATGAAGAGATGCCAATCTACGTGTTTAATCCTCTACAGTAACTTCCGTCAATTTTGTTCTTTGGTTATCGTTTAAATTTAATTTATGGATTATATTAGTAGTAATAATGTGTTCAGTGTTTACTCTTGATAAATATCTTATTGTTTTTAATAATTTTTCAGAAGCAATGATAGAACAATTTGATGACCTATATGGCTACAACGTAGAATTGGTATATATAAACAAAGAGTGAATCTTCTCATGTTGAAGTCACTGTCAGCAAGTATTATCTTTTTATGAAGAACACACAACATAAGTTTGATGTAACTGAATATCTTGAATTTGGGTATTCTGAAAGAGGAATGATGGCACAGAACAAAAATTTAATAAAAAACATTTTTTCACATCGGAATTAAAAATAACCCACTTTTTGATATTTAAGCTATCGATTATTCCAGGTATGCAATCACATATTTATAATCATTGTAAAATGTCGTTTATTAGGTAACATCCAAGAAACTACACATTTATTGGCTGATAAATATAGCGTTCCCACTGCGACAGCGCCGATTTGATCGACAGTAATTTTCAATCCTCATACATACTAAGAATATTCTACAAGTTCGCGTTTAAAACATACCTAGTTTATTTGCAATTCTTAAAATCTAACGAATATATGCAATAAATCGGAAGCAATGATAGTTTATGTAACATAAAAGGAAAAACTCACTTTTCGGCCATGGAGCCCGGCAACGGGAATTCAAAATTTGAAGATTTCACTGCGAAGATTGTTTTATGATTGTTTATCTGATTTAATCAATGTATTCTTCTTATCCTAAACACATTATGTATAATATCATATATATTTAATTTTCATAGTTATAACACACCTAGTTAATTTGCAATCCAATTATTTATAAAAGGAAAAACTCACTTTTCGGCCTCGGAGCCCGTCGACGAGAATTCAAAATTTGAAGATTTCATTATGAAGATTGTTTTATGATTGTTTATCTAGTTTAATCAATGTATTCTTCTAATCCTCAACACATTATGTATATATTTAATTTTCATAGTTATAACACACCTGGTTAATTTGCTATCTGATTATTTATATTCAGTCAAATGACGAATTAATGAAAATTATTGTCGCGTAACAAAATTTTATTATTAAATATTAATTATTTAAAACTGTTGTCACGGTAATGTCAGCCATCTTGTTTTATATTTGAATGCTTATTTTTCATTGGTCGAAACAACAGAACGCAAAAACAATCGGAGCAAATTCAAATTTTATTTTTAATATTATTTTATTATTAAAATTGAATATATTTCCTTTGTTTACGTGTATTAATATACACAGTTAATACAAAGCTATACGATTTAAAGTAGAATATTGAGCATATAATATTGCAATTTAAAGCGTGTTATTTTCATTAAGTTGAAAATAAAAAATATGTACATATGTTGTGGGGACTATTTTTGATAATTATACTGGGTATGTTACTATCATAGACTCTGACATGTTTATAACCAATTTATTATGTTTAATATGCGATAAATATTTTATTTTATATTTTAATTACATTAGTATTTTTTGCGGTCATGAAAACAGGCATTCTAGATTCGACTTTTTGCTCCATAAAACCACTAGTAATGTACGTATAAATTCCTATGATATATTTGTGGCAATCGTTCAAGATTTGTGCACACTCTGTCAGCGAAGTTTGAAAGCTTACTTAAACCGTACGTACTAACAAATATAGCTGGTTTTGAACGTACACATGCGAAGACATTTGAAAAATCGTCGAAATGACATTCCACGAAAGAGGCTGTATTTATCAGAGCCAAGATTTTCTCTTGTGACGACTATTCGTTGACACTTTTCTCATTCCATTTCGACGAACACAAACCAATTACTGTAATTGGATATATAGTATAACATTAATAATAAATTATCATGAAGAAAAGTGTAAATTAATATGTACAACGACTAGAAATTAGATTATGAGAAATAAAAAAAATATATATATATATATACATATATATATATATATATATATATATATATATATATATATATATATATATATATATATATATATATATATATATATATATATATAAATTATGCATAAAGATCTCCCAATACTTTTATTTTATAATTTTATTAATAATATAATGCTTGACTAAATGTGTTTTTTTTTTAAATAAAACGTATGTTTTTATAAAATACAACAATATTCAACCATTTAAAAAAAAATAGTATTAGATGAATAATAAATTGATTAATTTAAATATGTATAGCTATTTTGACTTTTATCTAAAACAATTTATTATACGTTATGAGATTATAAAACATACATTATGCTCTATCAAAATATGCGTAAGTATATAATGTAAAAAAATAGATATTTTTTATCATAAAGTATGTACATAATTGTTTATTTATATATATATTATATAAACCTTTTATAAGGAAAAATATATTTTTTTAGATGACGGAAAATATAGAACGACATATTCTATATTGGTAACGCCAGCCAAGCTCTTTAGAATACTTGAGTGTCTCTTGACCGCAAAAAATTGAGAACATAGCAATAGTTCATATATTTTTAATTACAGCACAGTAAACATAAATATATATATATGAAATAAAATATTTGATTAGGCGGAAAATTATATTAATAAATTTCGTTTAATTTTCAATTCAACTAACTTCAGAATTAAATGAAAGATAAGATTATTACTAAGATTTAATATAATACCACTTGATCGATATTAATCTTGAAGTGGTGATTCAGTGAGTGTCAAAAATGTAGTATGTACCTCAGATATAAAATATCAACATACCTGATATCAGTATATTTAATGAATAATACGCGTTTATACATATATCCGATATACGTTTGTGATAATAGTAAGCAATTTATATGGATTAAAATGTTCTCCTCATTATTCTTGCCGATCCTTTTAAGCGAAGATAAAAGCCCTTTATACTATTTACACCTGGCCTCTAAAATCGTACATGAATTACCCAGTTGTGTGTGGCGTAATTTATATATGTGTGCGAGTTTGCAAATCTTGTTTCTTATTTACTAGATATAAAGTTTGTGTGCCCTTTGAGAGTTGAAAGTTTTTTAGCTATCGCTTTATTTTAAATATATTCGGATTTCACTCGCAGATTAGTGTTAAAGGCAGATATAGCGTTGAAGGTTTTTCCCTCTCGCAGTAGTATTCAGCAAAAAATAAAACTTTCCCGAATCAGCCATATTCCGTATTGAATTCTTTATGTTCGCCCTTTTGTCTGCCGGTTTTAGAGCCGGCGATTTAATTAACAATAAAACGCATTAAGCATGCAAGGGAGATTGTAAATAAAATAAAAAAAGAACGAACAAAAACACACCCCCTACAATTAGGAATGAAATGTTGAGAGCTATTTATTGCGGTGAGATCTAAATTTCAATACCTAGCCCCGAGGGACTATCTCTGAAACCCTTTGTATGCTTTTAAACTGCGCCATTTACCTTTAGGAAAAATAAAAAATTACCTTTACCTATTAAAAATGGAAATTTTAATTAAAATGTAAATTTACAACATCACTTTGTATAAATAAATTAAATAAATATGATTTATCCTATATCCATAAATATCTATCGTTTTATATATTATCTTGAAAATACTTTAGAATTGTATGCTTTGAACGGAGATAAAGTTAGACACGTGATTTTCAATTTCCGCTAACATTATAGGAGGAAATCCACAACAGTTTGACAAGTTGAGTACAACTTGAATAGGAAATGGCGAGGGTGGTTGTAGTTTACAAGAAAAATAAAATTTTATTATTATTCGAAACGGAGACCAACAAGAGTTTTGGTCCCCATGTCAAATATTTTTATCGTAAATAATTTATAATTATTAATTAAATCACGATGTGTATTTATTTTTTCATATACAATATATGTCACAGTGAATGTGTATTTTTCAGTGAAATTATATTTTCACTGGAAAAAAATATTATTTTACAAATTAGCCCATTAAAAATGTATCAAATAATTGATTTATAATTTTATTGGCCAATCAGGGAAAATGATGTAAATCTATTTTGATATGATTTCACTGAAGTATTGGTAAATATATAAATATATTTGTTTAATGAAAAATATGCTTAAATTATATATAAGATTCTTAAATAAAATAACTTACATAATATTACAAATATATGTGTCATTATGATTGTTGTTACTCCTTTTAATATTGTGTCTAAATATTTATTATAATTAATGATTTTGTTAAAATGTCATATTATATATAATAGTATATACATATATATATAATATATTTGTATTAGTTTTACCGCATTGGCCTTTTGATATCCCATGAACTTCTGATACCACAGAAAATAAACAATAGCTCTTGAACAAAGTTAATTTTATCCCCATTCCATCAATGAATTGTTTCAAGGTCATAACTTTTTGCAACTTTTTAGTAGAGCGGCTGTTAAAAAAATAAAAATAAAAAGTTGAGACGCATTTTTGATTTATGGTGAATCATTACAGCGGAAAACAGTAAAAGAAAGCCTATTTCATGCTATTGTATTTAATATATAACATACATATGTAACACTAATTATAGTCAGTAACAAATTAATTATTACAAAAATACCCGAATTGATACGTTATCTTTGAAAGACCGATCTAGATTCCTTTTAGAGATGGACTATTGAAATCGCTTACCTTTCAGCATCAGAAAGTGAAATGTCGTGTCTTTTTAAAATATTTATTGCCAGTGGAGCTCTCTTGAAATCGCCAGTGGAAAATGAAAATCTATCTACATTTTAATAATACTTGTACTAACTATTCTAATATGTTTGATTTTGTTTTAAAGAACGCGTTTCACTTTAATAATAATATAAGTATAACACTTTAAACAGAATCCTTAATTCACTTATGATTGAGATAATCCAGAAAGATACCTCTATATCCATTTCTGTATTAAGAGCCTTGTGTTATGATAAGCTGTTTTCATGTATAAAGTTATACGTTGCTAATAAATAATTTAAATTACTAACGGATGCTGGATGATTTTCTGTTAATGTCAACTATTAGGAGCTGGTCCAATTTATTTCGTATGATTTGAGATCTTATCATATTTTTTATTTTAGTTTTTTTTTAATTTATCATTTGGGATAACTTGCTAGATCATATTGACCGTTGTAAATGTTATAGTCGTCGTCTCAAATATGTAAGTTCAAAAGTTGACTGACAAAAACAATATTTTTTAATTCATTTTTTTTTTTTGATTGCACATTGGTGCTAATTAAATAATAAATAATCAAAACTTTAACATCGTCACTATAGTTGACGCCCCAAAACATGCAAGTCTAAATATTAAATAATGTTGGGATGTATTTTATTTAATATGTATATATAGAGGCACTCGGTAGATATTTTTATTATATAACACTTTCTAAATCAATACTAAATATTAAAAAATATTATATTTATTTACTACTTATTTAAAGAATATTTTTCGTACAAAGAAAAATATTAAAAACATTACTTTATCAATTAAAAATATAAGTGTATGTATTCATAGAAATATTTACATAATACAATGCCATGTAAACTCAATTTACATCACAGTAAAGGCAATGTTTAACAAGCGTTTATGTTTTTTATAAAATACGACAATGATTTCTATTCGTAAAATTATATATTGTGCATAAATTATGTTTGTAAAAACTATAAAAAATTACGAATACTTTATGTATATGTTGATTTTTCATAAAATACTTATGTAATATATGTAAATAAAAATAATAAAAATTGATTTAAAGATACTTTATATTATAGAACTAAATATTCGAACCATTGTATACTATTCAATTTTATGATTACTATCCAGCTTGAAAAAACTTTGACGAAAAGCAATTTCAATAAAGATATTTTCAAATATTTTTAAATACTAATAAAATATATGCTATATTACAAGTATTTTAAATCACAAAATAAACGGAAATTGAGAAAAGCATATTCATTTTTTTTCACAATATTAGAAACTTTTTACTCTTCAATTGATGCGTGACCGAAACAGGGTGGACGTAAAAAAAGAACAAAAAGGGCTTCATAAATCAAACGCTTTCCGACAAGTCCATCATTGATGTCCTGTATACATATATGTCTTTTTTTCGACCTCCAGCAATACAAATACACAATGTGCAATATCCAACCAGTTTTGTATTATTTATAAGTATCACACTCACACACTGACTCTTGTATTGATCTGATACTATATTTTTTAAGCTTAGTGACCTTGCCAACTTTTTTCGTACGTACATCAAAATCCGGATGTGTGCAACATTTAATTTATGCTGCTGACAGATGCGATCCGTCTCGTAATTTAAAACCCGATTCGGACTTTTTTCAAAACCCGTGCTTATTAAATCATGAAAACCATTTTTCAGTAAAAGAGAGCGGTCGTCTTTTGTACAGATTTTGCTCGTTACACGCCTTGTCTCGGAAATTAAAAATGGCGGCGCCATCTGGGAAATGTATTGGAAACCCAATCACCTCGTTAAGGGGCCCCATGAAATATGGGGTCTCTCTCATTGTTCGGAAAGCGAAAGAACATGCCAAACACTACGGCATACCCTTTTGCCCCCATAACACATAAAAACAATGTCGTTAATTGCTTTATGCTTTCGGCTTTGCTCTCGCTTTCTCTTTCTCTCTTTCTCTATTCTCCTTTGAAGTAGTTGTACTAAGCAATATAGACAGGTCCTATATATATTGAGTATATATAGCATACAGTATTTATCTTTAGATCAAATATAAATCAAGAAATGATTTATATTCAATCTAAAAATAAATTTAATATGTTTTTTCAGGTTTTGATGCTGAAGTGGTGTGACTTTTTCGACACCAGAAAAGTTTTCTAATTAGACACCAGAAAAGTTTGAACCAGTTTATTTTATAAATTTATATAAATTACCACATAAATGAAGAAATGCTGATACTGCTATAAAGAGTCTTTGCTGGCGTGTCGAGTTGTATATTTGACGGGTGTGATTTCAGTGAAGCCGTGATGTTTTTTCTTGATTCTCTCTAATGTCTTCTGTGTCAATGCAATCTGTTGTGATGTGTTTTCTTGATTCTCTCTAATGTATTTTGTGTCAATTCAATCTACTGGCTCATCTCTCCTGCTGTAACTTCTTGGCGTCTCCTTCTTCGTGTTTCATATATTTGTAATGCTGGTTTGAGACGGCTCTATTGAGTTTGTTTGCGAGCCAATTTCATTGCTTTTTGGACATAAAATATGTTCACGCCTTAAAAGAAACGGTCCTGATGGCTACTTCGGCGATCGGTAACCAAGAGTTTAAGAACAATAATAATGTGCGCAGGGTATAATCTATAACATATTATCTAGCGCGCGCCTTTTTAAATACCGAGCAGTTTTTGAGTTGATCTATTTTTTTTGTTTGTTCAAATGATCGTTAAAGTGACTTCTAAATTTTAATAACTTGTGTAGGTGATTGAAACTTTCATAGTATTTATATTCGATATATAGTAAAAAAGCAATAAAAAGTATATATATTAAATAAAAACTGAATTTAAATATTATTTTGTATTAAATAATATAATATTGTATTTATAGTAAGTGAAATAGTTGATATATAAATAATGGTTTAAAGTTAGCAATAAATAGATTATAGAATTGAAAAAATAACTAATTTATTTATTTTTATTAAATCTCCCATTGTAACCTAACAGGCGTAAGCACAATGCGTTACAACAGGCAAATCTCTCCCAACTCAGTAAGTCAATCAGACATAATAAATACCTACAAGTATTAAGTATTAACCACCAGACTGAAAGTCTGGAAATCGATATCATCTAAATTATTAATTAGAAGTATAAATAATTATGTGTTATACAATTTATAATCAATAAATGTCACTGCAGCTGGGGCCGGTTTTTTTTTTTATTAATAATAGTGCATTTTTATTAATAAAATTCGAGTGCCGCTGCCGGGGCTCGAACCCGCAACCTCAGAGTTACTAATCTGAGATGTTAATTAATTTATTATTTCAACTTTCGGCCGTAGTAAAAATATCTAAATGTGAGAATTTATAATTTAAGTAAAAAGGTAAAAATCTGTTTCGCCTTAAAACTATTTTAAATGATAAGTCTTTTTTATAAATAATTTATAAAAGAGACCGTTCATTGTATAATTAATTATAAAATTATAATCCTTGATTAAGTAAATATTAAGTATATGGCTGTTACCAGACAAAGGTGAAAGAGTTAATATAGATGTTTGTTTGATATTAATATGTTATCATGAGTAAAAACACAATAACACAGTATATAATATTAATTAAATTGTAGTATGTTGGTGTAAGGGGCTTGCTGTCGTTGCGGCTTTTGGACCTATATGCAAATAATTAAATTGAAAAGCACAATCTTAATAAGCAATTAACTGAGCAGACGTTCGAAACATCGGTAACATAAATATTTTAATATAATAAAAATATATAAAACATACATATGTATGTATATTATAAGACATATTTAAGAAATGTAAATACACATTGATCGCAAATTTCAACATTCAAAGAACACCCTTATAATAGTAATTTATTCATAAAAGCATAATAGTTGCTGACCCTTTTTATTGAAACTCCCCGGAGGATGAGACTTCTTTATATTTCTGACTGAGATTTCAAGAGTTATATTTCCATATAAACATCTACAGTATGTTCTTTGATACTTTGAAGCTGTTTTTTACAATACTTATTACAATAATATGATATTTTATATACATATTTTAAGATCCTATCAAAGATTAGACAGTTTTTAGGTAGAAGTTACATTAAAGACATTTTTTAGCTGGCAAAAAGCAGCTTTAAATATTATCCAAAGTAACTTTTATAATAAGTCTGGAATAAAAACAGTAAGATTATGTAAAATTAAGATGAAAATCACAAATTAATGCCGCAAGTTGGAAACTATTTTAATAAAATATGGAAGATCCATCATAACTCGTTAGAGGTGTTTAAAAAATTTGCACGCGTTTTTTTCTCATTTTGCCGCTGACGTATTCGTGAAATTCTCATTTTGCTGAAATTTTCGATAAAGCACGTCTACTTTTAGAAGTGCATCGCTAAAGCTCAGAACTTTCGTAAACTTTGGCCGAAAGCTCACATGCGGTGTGACTGTGATATTAATATCCTTTTCATAAACGACACAAAAGTTACCATCCGACACACTATTTTTTATGAGAAAACTTGATATTTAAGATTAAATAATTACTAAGACCTGAGGATATTGGATTGTGTAAGAGTCTTATCAGGTGGCAATATAGAGCTAAGAGCAGAAGATAATGGTTTAATTATGGGACTCCCATTAAGAGATTTTTATCTAAGCAATCTTAATTGCGACTTTCATATATACATATAAGAAAATAATATAATGTCTTATAAGAGTAAAATAAAAGTTTGTGTTTTAAATTAAAGTTAATATATAATCTAGAATCACTCATATAAAAAAGCCTCTTAAAGACACAGACAACCTTTCATAATAAACGGCAAGCGAAAGGGTATGTTTGAGTGGAAACTAATTTTATCAGCGGTTAATTTATTAGTGTGAACAAGTCCTTCCTAACTAGTTAAAACCGAAATCAGTTAACCGGTTAATTGTTTATTATAAAACTTTAGTTATTTTAATCTGTTAATTTATGTAATAGGTAATTGATTATTTATATTAATAATAAAATTATAGAATTGAATATTAATGCCACACCCAAATTTTGTATTGTAAATCATGCAAATCTATAAATTCTATGAACATCAATCTAGATGTTAATAGTTATCAATCAATCGGTTGTTTGAGCTTCATTAAATTAGATGCTTCGTACAAAATAATACATTAGATATAAATACAATTGATTTATAATTGAATAATTAAATTTGTCAATTAAAAAATTGTATGATTTGATTTTATTCAATATTTTTTAGTTAAAAATGACGTGTTAGTATTGATTTTAAATAAAAACATGTGCCAAACTATTGAATAGCTTTCTCTTAATATTTTTACAATACAGAAATTTTCTTTCTTTTTTATGTGTATTTGGAATTAAGGTGCTCTATCGGGTTTTCAATCAAGTTTAGATTGTGAACTGTAAAATATATCTTTACTTTGCCTTACTAATCTAATCTTAAAATATTAAATACAAAATATTTAATCAAGTGAATCTTACATTAAAAATTAAATTTACACATAAATGGAGTTCTCAAAAATAAAATGTAGGTTAAATAATATATTTTAGGATATTAATGTTGAATTTATCAAAATTTATATTTTAAACATAATAAATTTTTATAAGTTGCAATACAATATTATAAATATTTTATATTATTGACTTTATATATATTTTATTATTATTTTTTAGTACTCCAAGTAAAACCGGCAAATAGTATTTCAAAATAATTTGTATATGAATTTTACTTTAGTGTGTATATTTTTATAATGATAATAAAACTAGCGTTACTGATCTTTTGTTTCTTTAATAAAAATTCATAAAAATCGATATAACAACCATTGGTGTCATGGAAACCGTATAAAGTAACGATCGATAACGTAACCGAATTTTAACGTCTACTATTTTTTCCTGCAACGCGTCTTTGAAATATACATATTTAAAAAAAATATGTGAAATTTGTACTTTAATAAAATTTTAATACACTATTTTTTAAGATGCTTTTAAAATAATATATATAAAAGAAAAAACACTCTAATATTGATTTTAAATCTGATATTGTTCAAAATATTTTTAGTTTATAAGAATAAACGATATACAATTGAAAGTTTTATAGAAGATAAAATATAATTCAAGAATTCTGTAATAAATTAGTTGTTTTCAAAAAAGTTTTATCAGCAACAATGTGTAGCGTTTACAATTAAAATAGCATATTTACTATACAAATTTACATTTATCAAATCCAATATTATTTTTGCTGCATTTTATTTTTTAATTTCCTTAATTTAACTGGACCACTTATATTTTCCAAAATTTTCAAGAAAACATCTTTCCTATGTATATTAAACTAATATTAAATAGCGCAATAATAATTTAAAAGGGGAGAATAATTGTTAATGGCGTTTTTTACGCATGGTAACATCGACGCGCGCGCGATTTTCGAACGCGGCTTCCGGCAACGACGCTTACCTGATACGAAGACTGCGTTTAGCCTGCCTGTCAGACTCGCCGAGGAATCGGCGCCCCCTTTTCCTGCGCGTGTGTTTTTGCTGCGGAGCTTTCGGTCGCCCCTCGTTCACGCCATCGACGTCGGTGACCGGAAGCGGAGTGAACGTCCGGAAGCGTCTTTGGGAAGGAGCGAGGGGGCCGCGGACGCCGACTCGCTCGGAGTCCGTTTGACAAGTGGCGGCTCGTGCGGTGGCGCTAGCTTAACGCATGCGCCCCCTAACCTGCGTATCGTTGCGCGCCATTTTGAAACGAGGCTATTGCGCAACTACGTTGACGATGCACGGTGTTGCCTTTGTTTTCGCCCCAGCTGTATAATCTACAAAGATTTTAGAGACGCATATTGTAGTACTGGGCCAAGTCAAATTTACTTTGACCGAGTGACTCGGCCGAGCACTTGGCAAGTGTAAATCAGACGTTCCTGTTTAACTGCAATACAGTGAAAATAATCGTACTAAATACTTGTATTCAGAATGATCACATCGCGGGACTAATTTTGATCCCAATAGTACAGTTAATCGCGAAACAATACTTTGAGCCAGATTTTCTGGCTCTACAGGAGACAAACATATTGGAGAGGACGAAATAAATTAGTACACCGTAGTTTTTAACTGGTCGTAGATTTTTTTTCGCATTAATTTACATAGGCCAAATAAAATTAGTTTTTTTTCTTGTATTTTGTTTTTATGCTGTTTAATACAAGATTTTTTAATGCTTAGAAAATGCATAAACATCTCTAGAAAAAATATAATAAAATTACTTACTTACTGCACCTTTACATCGAACCTGAACCCTATTTTTTCATCGCCTTTTTAAGTGGTACATTGATGTAAAATTCCTGATGCCTTTTAGTGCAAATATTGAACGAAGAAAAAATCTAAAACTGGATATAAAAGTTAATATTTAAGAAGATCTATTTATATCGTAATAAAAAATTAGACACCTAATGCTACAATTTATTCGATCCTAAAAAAATGCCACCGTCATTTTTCCCGATTTTTTTCGGTTTAAGTAAGATTTTTTACGTCAATTCTTGCTCACTCTCTTGGTAGTAAACCCATGTTTTATCTCCGGTATTAATAAACCTTTTGCTTTAAAGTCTTTTACAAGTACCTGTCAGGGAGGCTTGCTAAATTGTTTCTTGAATAATTTGTATATCTGCATAACACGATGGACTGTATTCGGCGTTTTTTATAAGATGGTTTTTACTGATACAATAAAATCAATTGGGCTTTAAAAAAGTTAGGCTTACAGGAATAAAAGACATGTATCACCGTCGGGTTAATCAATGGACCACTCTTCAATTCATCAATTGGACCACGTGCAATTTATAAGCGTTAAATCTACAATAGGATAAAGAAAGATAGCAGACGTTCTCAAATAAATTTACGCCCAAGCGTAAAAATGTAAATTTAAACATCGGCTACAAAGCAAATCACCAACAATGCAATTTTCGACAAATAATATAGAAAGACAAGCTCAAACATCTAAGAAAAAAAAACTTTTAGATAATATTATGTTATTAAGTCATAAACATCGGCAGGTCAGTTGTCCCTTTTATCATACTAACAAGTCTTAAAAGTATTCTTCTAATGAAGGAATTAGTCGATTGCGTTTTTTTAATTTATGCCGTTCAGCACGAATCGGTCTTACATCAAAAAAATGCATTACATACCCGTTTCAAATTTGTAATATTCGTTAAGTAGTGTTCCCTGATCCTTTGTAATTGGCTGTTTTACTGAAATAACACGAAAATACAATTTTTTTAGAGAGGGTCATATACTAATATCTGAATACTCACAACTTACGCTAAGCTCGAACAAAATTCGACCAAAAGATGCAACTCCAAACAATCGATATTAGCAAAAGCCGCTGCTTCTCTCTTCGCATCTTCGGTGACGACTGGATCTTTCAAACGGTACGTGAACGATCTTAATTTCTGCACAAAAATCAATTGATAAAAAACAATTTTGCCTTTAAACTAAAATAAACACATACTGAATTTGATTTGACAATTAATTTCAATGGCTCATGAAACAATAACTAGGCGATTTTAAACTATTGTTGTGATGTTATATACGTGATTTTAACAGCCACTAGCTTAAATTATGATGTTTGTTATTAAAACATAAAATTAGACTTAGCTTTGTGATACTTAAAACTTGATCATGACTTGTAAAATTATATTTAAATATTGCACTAAATTATTGTGATATTTGCCTTTTCTTTCTCATAAGTTTGCGATGATATTTAAAAATTGTGTAATTAATTTTTAATTATTATTAAAAATATGTTTTTGATTATTTACAAGCTTTTAAATAAATCAAATATTTTAAATAAATTGAAAATTCAATAAATACACTTATAAATATTATTCTACATAACTTTGATAATATTTTAAGCGTGTATACAATACTCCCCTTTGCGTTATAGTTGAACCGTCAAAATTATCTCATGACAAAGGTTCTTAACAAAATGCTCATAGGGGTAAGTAATGAGACTTATGGAATAAGTATTTATACGGGACCAGATAATAATTTTATTTCAGCTATGACGACAATGACATTTATTTTGAAATTTGCTTTTCTTCAAGTAGAAACGAAATGATTGATATTTAATGAGACAATAAAAAAAAAATGCCAATAGTATGCGCATAATTCGATTGCTGCTTAGATAGGATACTTGGCAAAGTGACCTTTATTTAATTACAGTAATACAAATAAATTAATTTAAATGTATTTATTAGGCAATTAGTTAAGGATGCTCGACAAACGGTCAAACGGATAGATCTAAACATCTAATTAATTTATCACATTATGCATAGATATAATGTGAATTGAAAATATTTAGGTATAAAAATACGTGAATTTCTTTGTAAAAATTGGGTATTTTTTGTAGTAACCTTAGTGAAATTAATTGGAGTAATGAGACATAATACTATTTCAACGGCCGCTTATCCCTATAACGGGGTTTTCCAGTAGTCGTATTCGCAAAGGATTAAATAAGATAAAATATACAAATATATGTATAAATATGTATATACGCGTATTATATAATACAATAACATAAAACCCGCTGGAAAAAATAATAGAGTAAAAACAGTCCAAACATAAAATCTATATGTGATTCAATGGCGTATATATGTATATAACAAATATTGCTTTCTAATACAGATTTTATCAATCTTCGTAAATTTATTAAAAGGTTATGATCCCTCGTTTATACAAACAGAAAATAATACAAGATAATATAACAATACAATACCTCATTAGATATAAATACATATAGTACGGGTTACTACGATAACAATATTTTATTTGGAAATAAAAAATTCACGCTTGCGTAATTGATACGCTTGACACAAAATAGTCCATCCAAGATGTTAGCGCTCATCGTCGTTGTGTTGGAAATAAGGGTGCGTGTACGCATGCATGCATACATACACAGTTTTCCGCAAATTGTTTACACCGATAGGAAAACGTTATCAATACTAAATCAGGGCTGTTTTAAGGGTAGGGTGAGAATTAAAAATTATAATGTGTTATATTTTTATTATAAATTACTGTCATGTTGTGGTATTTTGCAATCAATAAAACAATTCTGTAATATTCTATTGCTATTTTTAAAAATATTATATTGAACAGATATTTAACCTGGAGAGTGATACCAAAACTGCTCTCATGTTTTTGAGTTAAATATGTATATAAATAAATAAAATTAGTAAGAAAGTGATATTTTACACTTTCCTCAACAAATTCAATTAAAAAAGTAAAAATTAATTGCACTTGTAATTTCACATGGTCACCCTATTATATTTTCTCACCAATACTGTGACGATGAGCGTTCATATCTTGGACGGACTGTACATACATAGATACCAGTAGCGTGCCGCATGACTACAAACACGAACGAATATAAACACGATCACGTGTAACGGTTGAGTCGCTCGCGATCAACCGTACATGCTGTTGACTTTTTGAATCTACCGCATGTATGGGCGGCACGCCACTGATAGATACATACATTAATTTTATTTTATTATTTATTAATTTAAATCTGGTTATTTTGACTTGACAGGCTTACAAAATACATCATGAGGCCATTAGACAAGCAATAATAAATATTAAAAAAAATAATAAAAAGTCATGATGCAAACCTAAAATTTTCCAGCTCCTCATAACTATCGCCGAAAACATTATTATGTTTGGCAAGCTCGCTGAGAAGCTGGATGGCTCGTGCAAGAGAAGCATTCTCAAGCGCTGACATTCTGACTGCAACGGAACAAGAACGCGATCGCTACTCTAGGACACTAAAGTTGCCAACCAAAAGCCACGAAGCATTCACGGGTTGTCAACACCGCCCCTTAGCAACTTTAAAAAGTATTTCATGAGATAAACGCTACGCTAATAATACAATTAATTGTATTCCAACGCTCCTAGCAAAATGGCACTAGGATACTAATATAGATACGACTAACGATTGCAATAATACCGGTATTACCGAGAGAAAAACGTTTTTTTCTGGTACTACCAGTATTTTTATTTTTTTCGATTTTTTTAATTTGTACATTTTATGGTTGATATGTCGATTAACCTAAATTTTAAGTGCTTAAAGTGACTAATATAAAGCAATAAAAATATTTATTGACACGATTTTCAAAGTATAAAATAAAAGATAATTTATTTCATACTGAGTTTCCGAACGATTGCTTGTCTTAATGCTTTTTAAAAAATATTGCTACTATATCAAACATTTTATATAGTTTTTAAAATAGTGTTGATAATGTCAGTAGATATTGTAGTAATAATAAATTACTGAAATGAAATTGTTTCAATATAAAAAAAGATTTATGATTTATTTGTGTTATAATACATTTGGGTTAATATGGATGTATTAATCCTATTTTAAATTTATTGTTTTTAATTTAATTATTCGTAGTGTGCAAAAGCGATTTATGGTAATCGTTTATAATGTGTAATTTATGGCTGTAAAAACCTTTATTCTCCAAGTTTCAGATGATAATGCTCGTCTTTAACTGCTTTTTTGACATGTGTCCTAAAAAAGATTTTCCATTGCAGAGAACTTGTCAAGTTCGTTTTTCACAATCCAACGTCGCGGTGCGAAAGCTTATAATACGGGGATCGTTAATTTCTTCGGGTTAAAGTGTGACAGGCCAAAATTATTCTAAAGTCGCAAATTTAAATTCCGGCGCAGTTTTTTATATCATTCGATCGTTTCGTATGCTTTTCAGGCACAAATTAATTCGTTTTAAAAATCATATAATTTAATAAACAATTTTTTTAGTTAACACATCTGTCACTAAAAAAATATTTCGTATCGTTCAAGTGGAATATTTATTAATATAATAAACTCACAGAGTTTCACCGGAACTTCCCTCTTACTCTTGATTCTTGTTCGGCGTCTCGCTAGGTTTACTCCAGGGGTATTTATCACAAGTCTAGCCAACACATCATGGGCAGATGATGGGAAATTTATATGTCGTTCTCACAGCGCGTCTCGTTAAATATTAAATCCGAACCGAACAAAGATGGTGTATGATCTAGGGCCGTGGAAATTTCATGGGGACACGTACATTCCGCAGATACGAGCTTAATTTATTGCTTTGTCGCTGTACCGTTTTGATTGTGTGTTTCTGCACAAATTTATTAGAGCAATCTATTTCATGAGTCGATTTGCTCTTGTGTCGAAAAACTATTGCTTTATTTATTTATTGTGTATATAAATATCGGGCAGTGAAGAAAAAAATCTTGCGTTGATACGAAATATAATCTATGACTAGGTATTGTTATGATGTGATTTATATTTATTAGTATATACATTTAAAAATTGTGTCTTTAGGCAGGGCCGCCGAGAGCGAATCCGGACCTCGTGACCAAAATGGCACATTATATATTTTTCTACATCGTAATACAATTTATTGAATAAATAAATATAATATGCGTATTTACTTTATATGAGTATGAAATGTTGTAAATCTCGAGACAATATAAATATCAATATATCTATTAAATACTATAGTAGTAATCTTAAGTTGGCCAAGGTTGTTATATTATAGTAACTATACTAACGTTTATAAAAAAATTCAGATATTGGGCCTATAAAAATATTTAAAACCACTGATCAAAAACATGTAAGATATAAAAACCTTGGCTAATATTTTTTATTAATAAAGTCATCATCATAATCTTAGCACTATTTGCCTCTTAAAATATCCTGTGGTCAGGACCGCCGAGAGCGAACCCGGGCCCTGGAAAAACAATGCTTCCGGACCTCATGACAAAAATGGCATTTTATATATTTTTTAACATCGTAATATAATTTCTTGAATAAATAATAATAGATACCAGTTAACTCTTTCTATCGCTCGATTATCAATAATTTATATTAATACTTTTATAACAATATTACGAGTGAAAATCGAAAATAGTACATATAAACCGAATTGTGACAAAAAACAATTATCCCCTCTCAGAAGTCAAAAGCAATAAAATCGTGCTCGATTATCAAGCGTTTATACTACGACTATTTATAAAAATACTACAAATTTAATGTGGAACAACTAAACCGAATTTTGACCAATAGGAGATCGCAAAAAACAATTATCACTTCTCAGAAGTCAAAAATCCACGTCAAAAGCAATAAAATCGTGCCGTCGCCATCGCAGTGGGAACGCTCGTTACCGAGCGTTCCCACTGCGACGGCGCCTACACGATTGTATTGCTTTTGACGTGAATTTTTGCCTTCTGAGAAGTGATAATTGTTTTTTGCGCTCTTCTATTGACCAAAATTCGGTTTGAATATACTTTGATCAGCCTTTTTATATTAAAAGTTCATAGTTATATCGGTAAGGATTGCTATAATATTTTTTAAATATAGTGTAATGTCGAAATGCTGATAAAATATGAAGCAATTTGTGTGTTTGTACTTATTCTTCCGCTTATTTTCCCTTGAGAGATTCTAATGACCATTTCGAGCAAATGACAAGAGGGATCTCAGAACTAAACAATTGCGTTAATAATTGTTATCGTTTCACGGATGTCCCGAGACGTTAATCACTCGTAAGCACCGATAAGTACCGGCAAAACTACTATTTGTTTGGAAAGGATGCACGATAGACAATTCCTTCTACATTTTTTTAACTCTTTGTAAGCAATCACTGAAACGGCTATATGGCATTTTTTATTACCCTTTGAGTAGTGGGTTAATTTATACACATTTGTTCATTTTTTAGTATAACCAGAGAAGTAGTTATTTTTGCCATAATTATTTCTGTTGTTATTTATTTAATAATATTTTATATTGCAATTATAGTGAAAAAACGTTTTATTGCTTTGATTTATTTTACTACTTTTTTGTATCAGTGTGTTTTAATAAAATTTTTAACACTTTTATATTATTAAATTTCGTTATGTTATTTTACATATTTTTTTAATATTATTCAGCTTTTTTTGATTTTTTATATTAATTCAGAGGCTCTGAATATTTTTTTAAAAATTATTATAAATGTTCATTTATTTCGCATTCTTTAATTTATTGCAATTATTTTTTATTTAAATCATTTACATTAAATCAAATTTAAAATTCTATTATTTAAATGTAATGTTTATTATTTTTTAGTAGACATTTCGTGGGTGTGAATTAAAAGTGATGCAACTGCCCCACTAACATCCTCATCTGTAAATCACCAAAGTTTTGAAGCAGAAACATATAAAATGTGACATTTAGTCACAATAGGGACACACGGAAGAAGGACCAGAAATGTAAAAACCAGAAGTTAGCTCGAGATCGTTCAGAATCATCACAAAAACACATTACGACAGATCACAGCTGACGATAATACATCTAGACACTTCAAAGAAAATTATCCGACTTCCAAAACCTGCCATTTTGCCTTTACCATAGAATAACGGTAATTAATAAATGCTTATAAAATTAACTCTTACTAGCTTATTTTATAAATATAATTTTACTAATTATTTCAGTGAGATTATATCCGAATGCATTTTCAATATGCTGCTTCTTATTAAAAGTTTCATTGAAAGTTAAAAAGCAACAAAATTTTCATTTCATTGGGACAAGAATTGTGACAAGAAAAAGACTATATATTTTTTTATGACATCAAATAAAAATAAATAATAAATATACATATACATTAGTTCAGATAGAATTAAAATAATAAACTGCTTGTTTTTAAAAGTATTATGTTCTTAAACTCATCAACAAGTTTAAATTCAACACTCGTATGTGCAAAGATGCTTTATCCTGCTGGAACTATACGCTAGAATCGTTTTCAAATGCCAGGTGTAATAAAACGATCGTGATCCTTTATTTTGAAATAGTAACTTGGGATCTAGTTATGTGATAATGTACTATGCTACTTTTATAACAAAGAGTGAGAAATTAAAGTGTCCCGGCGTATTAAAACTTAAATTAAAGATTAATATCCGAAAAGGCACAGGGGACAAACAAGACCCAAGTTTCCAGTTTTTGGCACGTGCACACTGGCGGAAAGGTAATTAATATTGTATATCACACGTGCGTATAACTAGATGACTAAAAGCGTTTATCAGTCTCGGGATTAGGGTCTTGCAAGCGTGACATAACGACAAGGTCCACTGTAATCCTTAACTTCCTCTTCAGCAAGCTGGCGATAATTATGATTGATGTGTCATATGACATCCCGTTTCTAGGTCTGGGGGTCTAGCTTCAATGTTTTGATTCGCGGCGTTTAATTGAAATTGCATATATAGGTTACAAAAAGGGATTTGCACTATCGCAGAAGTAGTATATCAATGGTATAAGACACAAAAAATCGACTATAAGTTGTGTTACTTTCATTTGTATATTCATATATTTAAGTAAATATAACTGAGTAATAGAAAACAAGATTTTCAGATTAATAGAACTCATTTTTCAATGACATTTTCAATTTATATTTCGAAAACATCGCATGTTTTCTTTAGATATATGGTAGCGAGCTATTAACATTATTGGACGTTTATTTTGGTATTTTTCTCTCTACGGCTGCGTTTTTTTTTTGCGCCAAAAAGGAAACTTCTCTCTATTCGACCGGGAAAATATGCGATTTTTATGGATTTAATATGGTAAATTTCACCTCGAATTTATATAGACCATTGTTGTGGCAACAGCATTATCATACACACTCTCGAAACGTTCCGAGGGCTATCACAAGTACATAATGCATTAAAATATTTTTTAATTTTTAATGAATTTTTATCAAGTGCATAGTCACATTTTATTTTGTCATTTACTTCTAGTTCATTTCTAATAATAATTATTACGGATTTTGGTACTTGTGGTGGTGTCAAATTGCAACCAGTGAGACTAGAAAAAGATCTGTATAAAATATAAGTTTTAAATATAGCAATACATATATTTTAAGCAAGTATCAGTATGCGAAAGAGTCTAGGTTAATCAAAAAATAGAGTAGTCGTTTCAGTGACAGAGCTAATCTCGGTGTTTTTCTTTCTGATTAAATGAGAAAGTGTTAACTTTTCAATATGTTCTCTAACATATTGAAAATAAAATTATTTATAGCCATTTCAAGAGAGCCTTCGAAACAATAGACAGAAAAATAATGTTAAAGAAATTGGAGAGTATAGGTATAAGTGATATAGTTTTAAGATGGTTTAATAATTACTTATATAAAAGAAAACAAAAAGTTAAAATAAATAATGTATATTCTGAAGAGAAATTAGTGTCTTATGGAGTACCACAAGGGTCTAAATTGGGACCATTGTTATTTGTTTTGTATATTAATGATATAGTTAATAACGTGAAAAAATGTAAAATTCATCTATTTGCGGATGACACATTAATGTATTGCATAGGTGATAACATTAAAGAAATTGTAAATAATTTAAATAATGAATTAAGTATATTAGAAATATGGTTAAAGAATAATGCACTTAAATTAAATGAGAATAAAACTAAATGTATGTTTATTAATTATAAAAATGTGTTAGATAATAGTACCAAAATAGTAATAAATAACTCTAGTATAGAAATAGTGGATAATATAAAATATTTAGGAGTAATTGTTAATACAAAATTAAATTTTAAAGAACATTGTAATTACATATTAAAAAAATTAGTAGAAAAATAGGTTTATTATCTAGATTAAGAAATATATTAAGTATAAATACAAAAAAAATAATTTACAATAGTATAATATTGCCCCATTTTAATTATTGTGCAACACTATTAAATATGTTAAATAAATTAGACAAACAAATGTTGCAAAAATTAAAAAATAGGGCAATGAGAGTAATCTCAAATAAAAATAGATTAACTAATTGTAAAAGTATGATTGATAGATTAGAATGGTTGAATGTTCAAGAAATATTGAGTATGAATGTTTTAGTATTTATATATAAGCTAGAAAATAATATGTTACCAGAATATTTTAATAAGTATTTAATAAGAAATAAAGATGTACATAAATATAATACTAGAAATAGAGACAATTTAAAGATAATTAAGTATAAGAAAACGAGTACGGCTAGGGGAGTTATGTACGGAGGTTTTGATTTATATAATAGTCTTCCAAGAGAAATCCGAAACAGCAAAAATATAACGGGTTTCATAAATGGAATAAAAAAACACCTTCGTACATATAGAAATAAATTATAATATTAAGTCTCTATTATTGTATATTTTTATTTTTTCTTTCTGTTATGTATTTTTTATATATTTTTATATATGTTTACTAAATTTGTTAGATGTAAAGATTAGCTATTAAGCTAAATAAATTAATAAAATAAATAATAAATAAATTAGACCGTATTGTTAAACTCTGCATTGTAATTTCTCCCATGTGGCTTTCTTTAAACAAAACCATTGTAGTTGCTTCTCAAAAGCCACAAAAATCGCGAATAAAAAAAAATATATTAAGCGACACAATTCTCATTGTGTCGATAAGTACAATATATTGTTAAGTGGTGACAAACGGTTATAGCAGGTTTAATTACAGTTAATCATGTTTGTAGTTTTCAAAAATCGTTTATGTCTGAATTTTGGGTGTTCTTATAAGATATCCCACGAGGGATTATTCGTAAAGCGCTATTATATATAAAATATGTATTATAAAATGGTATGCATATAAGCAGTTTAAATGCATCCTTAAAAAGTTTGAACATATATTAAATTAATATTTAATGATTAAGTTAAAACATTCTAATCTTGATCAACAAGAAAATAGATACACCTACAACTTTGTCAGCTATGTTATAACTTGAGCTTATAAATAATATGCATTGCATAACAAATAAAATCAGGCGTTAAAAATCGTATGTGTAGAAATAAATAGATGCTGCTGTAAAACTTAAAATTATTTTAAAGTTGAATATTGTTACATATTTGTGTAATAAAATATTTTAATTTGCATTTTTTGCATTTTTAAAATACGTAAAAAATTGGGATAAGTAATACTAAATACTTTCTACTACAAATTATTAATAAATTAAATATGAAAATAATATTTAAAAAATATGCTTAAATGGGGTTTATTATAGTACAAATATTTGTTCAAAAAATTATTCTGCAATAAAAAAATATATTGATCCAAATATATTTAAGAAGGTATTTTTAATGATACATCTAAATAATAATAAATTAGGATATACTTCAATAATTAAATTAGACTTATGAGTGTATAAGTATCAGATACTATATTAAGTGATTTTATTTTAAGTAAAATGCAAAAAAAAAGAGAAAAATAAATAAGTAGTATTTTAGTGCTAATTTGAATATATGATGTAGAATTTTAAAGCAAAATTAAACAATCACTATTTTTTTAAATTATTTATAATTCTGCCTATTTTCAAAATCAATGTAATAATATTTATTAAATTAAATAAAAATTATTTAAAATTATTTTTGCCTAAATTTATTATTTGCCGTTAAACTATGTAAATTTCTGAATATGAAACTAGTTTTTCACAAGATTATTATTTTTAAAATTTAAAATAAAAATGAATTTAATCATAAAGTATCCCTCGATTTACGAGCTTAAGAAAAAATATGATTTTTAAATACTACAAATCAAAAATATTTGGCTCCACGGTGATGTACAAACGCATGGGTTGCTTACTCCCGTTACTTGCAATTGACCTACATTTGGAACCTCTCCCACTGTCCATGCAGTGTGTCTTGATTTGCTTTTTGATCGCTTACTTTATAAGTTAAAGAAACTTTAAGATATACCATTGAATACTATTCAATGTTTTATTACATTTTTTTTATAATGGATTGATTTCGATGAAATCGAGAGATGAATGTAGTCTATTTCCAAATAACTAAACGCTATACAGTTAAATGGTCATTCTTGGTGTCATTATTATCCACACTAATCTGTTTTAGAAAATTAAATTTGTATTATTTAAAAGGTCTAACCATACCCGGTATTTTATGTCAGCTGTCAGCATGTTTATTTTCTGCTTCAACTCATTAATTGAATATTACATAGAGATTTCAGGAAAATGCTTTTCTATGTAAATCGAATTACTATGAAAACTATATTTATTGGTAAAAATTTATTAAATTTATCGACATATTATCCGAACGAATTTTATTACCGGGCAATTCGCAAACGATCGTAGCCAGTGTATATAATGATACGAATACTTATCTAGAGATGGAAGTTCGCGCTATTTTCCATATTTATTACAAAAAGGGTTTTTTTGGCTGTTTGGGTTTTTTGTCACCTCGGTCTCTTATAAATCACGTCGGCACCGATTGAAAAAACACTAACAATATGAAATGCGAAGGGGAAAAGGTGCCGTAAATATGAAAAATGGGGTCGCGCTAGGATACGCGACTGAAATACTTCGCATTAGCGGAAATCCACACGGTGCGGCAAATAAGGCGGAAATCCTAGTGAAAATTATTAACTAGGCCATTTGTCAGGAGGCGCCTCATTTTCTGTAGTTATTAGGACGCCGGAACGCTTTCAAAGATGTTGCCAAAAAAAAATTAATGACTAAATGTGCTCTAAGATGATTTAGACATTTATTTGTTTTTGCTTAGAACAAGATTATGGAATATTATGGTACTATAACATTTCCGGATATTTACGAGATGGTTACATTTTACATCCAACATTTTTTACTATCATTACACAGCTTTAATATTTTTTTAAATTCATTCCGGCTGACAAGTCAACTTGCTCAACTTGACACCGACTATCACAGTGATCAGGCTATCAGACTTATTACTTCAAATCGATGTAGCGTTAGCAGTTGCTGCTATAAAAAATCATTCACCATTTATTGAATAAACAGCTGTTCCAGTGTTTATTTTGGTTGCAAAGTCACACCCTTTCGGCCTTAAAATCAGGAAAAGTAAAGGAGCGATACAATAATAATTTTGTGAACATTAAACCAATGCTGATCTGTGTCCTTACACTTTTATATTGATATGTTTTATGTCAGCTCTTTAACCTTCGTTTAAAAGCCATAACGTATATTTATTAATAACGGGCAATAATAATTAAAAATGTATGTTTTCACAAAAGATACCATATTTAGCATAGATTTTCTGCGACTGGTAAATATTATTATAAGACTTGTTTAATTACTTTAAGCTTTTAGGAAATTAGTTGATCTAATATCAATATATCCTACTTCTCTTATAATATTATTGTATTTAAAGTACTTATAAAATGGTATACTTATCTAATTTTACTTTTGATCTCATTTAAGTTTCGAAAGTATTCGTTATGATGAGACAATGAGATCAAGTATAACTATAATAATTAAAGTCAAGTATAATATTTCATCGGTTCTTAGAAACTTATGTAAATAATTATATGCATCGTTGATTAATACAATTAACCACGAAAAAGTATGTTTTAGAAAGGAAAGAAACATTTTTATTTATATTTATTATTTTATAAATAAAACTATTAAACAGTATATAGCACTTTAAAGAAATAAACGTTATTTGACAAGAACAATTACAAAGCACTACAATTATTTTTAAAACCAGAAAAGCTATCTCAGGATCATTCATTGAACCACATATATATTTATTTATAAAAAGGTCAATTCGGAACGTGGTAAAGCGTTTTAATACAAAGCCTTAAATTAGTAAGTAATAATTCGGGATTACGCGCAAGTAATCTTCAAACTTTTTTGGTCACTTAACCATTTCAAAATAAAACTGAATTAACATTATCTAACCCTTATTCACTTTATAGAAATTAACCACAAGTTTATAAATATTTTATTTTATATCAATTCCCATCAATAGCAACTCGAGCCAATCCGTCTGTATTTAATCAAGTACGCTTTAGGATATAATCCGCAGCCCTTAATTAAATGATCAGGTAATATAATTAAATTATTAGATAATATAATTAAATGATTAGATTATATAATTAAAATTTGTATGTTTATGTATACATGTAAGACTCGTTTCCCGCGTGAAATCGTAAGCTTAAGTTAAATATAAATATTTACACATCTGCGTTAAACATTGCACCACCGAGCGCTTCCAGCTTTTGAGCTTTTGTTAAGCGGCTTTCAGGCTTTCGGGGGCGGAAAACTTGCGCGCTTTCGTAATTATATATCAATGTATTTAAATATGGCCTGTTTTTCAGACGGAACGACGCCAAACGCAAGGTCATTTCATAATGAAGCGGCCTTTTCACTGGATGCTGTGATTGATAACCGCGCAAAATTTCGCAATGATAAATGCTCTCCGATATTTGTTTCTATTGTTAAGAATTTTATTATATGTACACATATATGCGTATTTACTTTATATAAGTATGAAATGTTGTAAATCCAGAGACAATATAAATAACATTATATCTATAGAGTACTATAGTAGTAATCTAAAAATGTTGGTCAAGGTTGCTATAGTAACTATACAAACGTTTATACATATTTCTAGACATTGGGCCTATAAAAATATTCGTAATCACTGATCAAAAACATGCAAGATATTAATACCTTTGCTAATATATTTTTTATTCATAAAATCATCATCATAATCTTGGCACTACATGCATCTTAATATGTCCTGTGGTCAGGGCCGCCAATCAATGATTCATGACAAAAATGCTATTTTATATATTTTTAACATCGGAATATAATTTATTTATTAAATAATAATAGGTACGAGTTAGCCCTTCTGATGCGACAAATAAATATAAAAATTTGCCACCATTACGATATATTTTCTGAAGTTCGGTTTGTATAATAACTCGTCAAGATTGCAAAACTTTAAGCTTTTATATTTGCATCTTAACCCCTGATTACATTTTGCAAGTTAATATAAAAAATAACTTGAATAGTTTAGAATGATAAATTGAAGTATATTTTATATATCGAGGTAAATTTATTGAATTCAAGTTTAAATTGGTTCAAAAGTTTTATAGTTCGATAAACAAAAATAAAAGGCAGAGGTACTTGAGATTAAGTATCAAAGAGTAAAGCAGCACAACTTGTAATATATGTTTTCATTCCCAATTTTATATGTATTAGTTAAAATAAATAATATATATATACAAACGCATAAAGATATATTTAAATATTTTTACTGCCTTATGTTAACTAAGTACGTATTGTATTGCTGTTTTAAGATCGTGTGAAATGTACTATGTTAAATAAGCGGTGATAATTTAAGACTCATGAAGAAACGTATTATGCGACTGTAAGATTAAGTATAGAAAATTAAGTCATAGTGATGAGATACTTTAGAGATATTTAACAAAAAAATACTTCGGCACGTAATCGAAAGTTAATTCTCATTGTACAAATAGAGTTTGTCATGCAAAATTTTTCACATCTTTGTTTTATCCGATTACAGGAAATGATGACGATAATTTATTATAACTGGTATCAAATACTGCTTGAATAGCCTTTTATTTGACAGTTTGAAACATTAAGTTTTCTTCCTAGTAACAAAAAAGTTAAAGATGTATATCTATAAAACATTTTGAATTAAAACTTAAGCAAAAGTATTTTACTATCCAGCGAAAATCAATATTTGCTCTACATAAATATTACATGCAAGTGAAAGAAGCGTCAAATAAATATATTGGAGTAAGAGAAAATGTGGTTTATTTTACGAACAATCCAATCGTGATTCGAAAATGGTTATGCTTCGAAAGAATTTACCATCCATCCATTTTTTTTGGTTCCGCGTCCAATAAGTCCGAGCGATTGCGAAAGTGCCGAAACCTGTTCCGTAAAAGACGTACGGTAGACGATCCAAGTACTTACAGGTA
This sequence comes from Plectrocnemia conspersa, assembly GCF_051122295.1. NCBI lineage: Eukaryota > Metazoa > Arthropoda > Insecta > Trichoptera > Polycentropodidae > Plectrocnemia > Plectrocnemia conspersa. The sequence continues at coordinate 25,527,691 of NW_028277165.1, forward strand.
GGCGAGTCTTGGGGGCTTTGCTCGAAAGTGGTCTGGAAGAGTGAATGAACCAAAACAGTCGAGGAAAGTGATATGGCAGAGGAGCGACGGCTGGCCAAGAATGCGCCAATGACCATCCGTGACACAGGAAGGTCAAGTTGACCACCGGTCGGGATGTATAAACTTTCGTTAAGAGTGGAAAAGTTGGTTTCTAAGATTACTTATGGTGTCGACTTTCAAGACAATCTGACAAGAATGTTAACATATACGCAATGTTTGTAAGAATTGCTGATTGAATTTAAAGTTAATTTTTCTACATCACTGTATTATTAAAAAAATAATTAAAATGTTTTACAAGATTGACTTTATCATTACGCGGCTCGATGCATTCGGTGAGACTAGAAACGAGTTTATTTATTTACCATTTATAAAGTTTTGCACCCGGTAATTTTTTCAACACTGAACGCGCACCGAGCTAGCCTAAACTTCCATAAAAAAACAAAAAACTACTTATTATTATATATACAATTCGTCAATCATCAAACGCGAATCAAAAAATATTTTTATTGATTTTTTTTAATGAGTTCATCGGTAGTAACGGATGGCTTTTTACTTATTTTTTATCATGTATATCACGTACATATAAATAAAAAAATCACTACTTTTTTAAAATATTTACAAGTATATTTTGATTGTTTATTATATTTTTTTATGGTTTCAAATATTTTTAGTATATGAAAACATTCCAAATGTCTTTAGAATTAAACAATCTGAATTACTTTAAAAATAAATATCTTATAAAATTAAAATAATATTACAGATTATTAAACTATGTGTAAAACACAAATGTTTTGCTTTCATTTTGGCTTAAATAAATGTACTATTAGTAATTTATAATGTACATATTTTTTTAAATATACTTTATGAAATGCAATAGTTCACTATGGGTGTGGTATCGAAAGACGGAGACCCTTTGGTGGCGCAGCATCTGGTTCTGTGATCTGGGAGAAGTGGCGCAGGCTCTCCGTGTGTAGGTTATCCATATGAAAGCATCTTTATGGATGCAGTCTCAGGCACCGCCAACGAATGCCTTTCTGCTGACTCTCTTTACTTCTGCAGTAGGCCAGACTTATACATAAATTGATTTGAATTGTTTCCATATTGCAAATCAGTGCAGTAAATTAATCGTTCATAATCATGAACTCAGAATCACAAAAGCAGTTTTATAATCGCAGACAACAGACATTACTCGATAACGCGTAGTTTCGTCGCTTACAAACAAACATAAGAAAAACTTATCCTTCATTCATTTACATATTTATTTGTTAAGCCCAATGCGTTACAACGGGGTAAATCTGTACCTATTGTGTAAGTCAATCAGACATAATGAATAGTATGGGAATATGTGACATTTATATTATAAATTATAATGTTTTTAATATAGCTTATAATTGACAGATTTTACTGCAGCTAGTGCCAGTATTTTCATAGAAGCGCATTTATTTTTTATAAATAAAAAATTCGAGTGCCACTGTCGGGGCTTGAACCCGCAACCTCAGAGCTAGTAGTCTGACACGTTACGGGCTGCGCTATTTCATCCCTTATATAACTGATTTTATTCAAAATGTTTTTATATTGCAAATCTAAGGTGCGGTAATTCAATTTTTTATATGATTGCTTACTTAGAATCTCAACAGCGTAAAAGCGATATTTCATCGCGCTCGCTGATTTGAATCGAATTATTTTCATATTGCGAATCGGTAGCACAGTGATATAAAGTTTTTAAATTTTACAGCATTTCGGTGTTGAACAGTGTTAATGTTTATCACGTTCTAGAAATAATTGTAAACATACAGATATAAGAAAAACTCTATGAGTATGACTTATTTTTAACGACCAAGCCGCGACTTTCATTTGAGCAACCGTTCTTCTTAAAACTCTATTCACCTTTAAGGTAAATAGAGTATTAAAAAGATTTGGATGACTTATCAAATTTTTAATGAGTCACTCCTTATCTCGCCATTTTTAATATATACATACGTTACTGATTATTATGCATGTTTTATACCTATTGTTAAACCTAGCTCGATTTGAATTACTCATCACAATATTCCTTCATAAGATTAAAATTATCTAAGAAATCTAATCTTTAATTATGTTTACATCGAATTCATCAGTACTGGTTCCTTTTTATAATTTACAAATTATGTTGTGAATTTCTTTTTAAATTACTAATTTAAATTAATTAAATATTTCATTACAGTATTATACTAATTTATTAAACTGAGGTATTGAATTCACAATCCCTTCTATACTCTCAATGTAGTACATATGTATGTACCTACTCATTTTTTTCTACTAGCACATGGAGATCTTTATATATATTTCCATCAATCTCCATATTTATTATGTCGTTTCTCTGAGTAGGATTACTTAATTGTTTTATTGTTTTCCACATTGTATTTAGGTCATTTTTTATCTCATATATCGACTTTACATACCAATTTTTAACCTTGGCCTAATGTAAGTTCAAAAACTATAGATCAAGTTGGGTTTGGCTAACTCGTTAAGATTAAGTTTGGGTTTGAACAGCAAATAAAAGATTTTTAAATTGTTTATAATATATAAAACAATTCACTGGACAATATCAGTAAAACTGTATTTTTTCAATGCTTTCAGGACATTTTTATCTTAACAGATTGCACTAAAATCCCTTGATGGCATATTTTCTAATACACATTATATATTCTCTATAAGCTCAAGTAAGTAATTTATTCGTGATATTAAGAAAATCTGGGTAAACCTCGAATTATATTTATAGATCGAAATTAAAATTATATAATAATTACTAATTCCGATCTCCCAGATACGATAGAAATATAAAAACACTATGCTCTATATTGAATTTGAACCCAGGACTTTCAGGTCGATAGTCTGCGATTTATACTACTCGTCTATTCTGCTGTTTATTATTTAAGTGACGTTTACACATATCGGTTAAAGACCACTACTTTCACACCACAGTGGATTTTTGTATACATTTCACGCCTGATAAATCAGTTTAGAGCAACATATATATATAACTTTACTGGCACCTGTCAGATGAATTATATTTCTACTAGTAGTATATAAAACTCTTTCAAACATATTTACATGTAACATATAAAACTCTTTCAAACATATCTCTTTCAATCATCGGTATTATTCTAAATTGACGATATACAGTAAACGTGCTATTTGGGAGCGTGTAATTAGGGAACTATAAAATACTAATACAATTTTTTGCAAGACGTACGTATGAATCAGGCGCGAGTCGTGAGATATCCTAAAGTAGCGGGCACCCAAATAGCACGTCTCCAAATTATCGTGTTATTGGGGGGTCTATTGTATGTATATAAATTTTATACTGATATGTAATATTTATAGTGCATATTATTGTTTCTATAAAATACAACTAGTTAATAAATATTTTTGATTAGATAACATAAAATAAAAAAACAATGCTAGTTAATATTAATCTAATAAGATAAATTTATGAATGAAACTTCCGAGAAATTATTACTGTACTAATAATATAATCACATTTTATATTATCAGTCGATAATGTATATATTATATATATTTTAAATTTACAATCATTTTCATAGGACATAAATTTTTCAAGTCGTTTTAACAAGATCATATAATTTTTTATGCTTCCTTATTTTATAATACCTGATCATTCATGCGATTCAATCGACTACCAATCAACATAATATGAATATTATGCGTTAAAATAATACCTTACTCACGTAAATTATCCTAATATGCGTAGTGCAAACATATATAATACTTGTAATTTTATAGCGGTCACATAATCATATTCATCGCATAAATCGTAACATTAAATTACAACGTGACATTCACTAATTAATTGCTCAATTGAATGATAGCAAAATTGCATATCGTGTAGATAATCTGAGCCTGAATGATTTTCTATCGAAACAATGTGTCCGTTGATTCAATGTTGTCCTATAACTATTTTTAAAACGTGAGCTCGATTATTGGCGGTTATGTTGATTCATACTTTGGTATTTTATTTCACGTTTTAGCATAGATATATTATAAAATATGTATGCGTACCAATACAGACGTATTTAGAAATCGTTTTCTTGGCAAACACACGCATAGGAGCTCTTCTACTAAGATTACGAGTTTGCTTTACAAAATTCGTAAATGGGTGTAAATCTGACAAGCTCGTGATATATATGGTGCCGACTAGGAGATGAGTATAAGTAGCGTACTATATATTATATATATTTTCAAGAGTTTTCAGCGAAATTTCTCAAGTTTGTTTCGCCTTGTTGCGATTGCCTGCTATTAGTAACGGTTTGTTATTTACGAAGTTCATGTACGAATAAGAAATATGATATAAATTAACCCTCGGGCTTATTTTTTTTGTATAAGACTTTTCCTGGTCGATTGGTATGCGGTTCAGGCAAAACGATTGGACGATAACGATTTTTTTAACGCACGAAGAATAATATATGTGTGTTTATTATACACCTGGAGGGAAAGGGTTTACTGCATTTTTTTGATACCCTCAGTCCAATTTTCTCCACGCCTTTAAAGAAATTGAGAAGCGAATTGCTCCGAGTGGTATGTATAGTAGCGGTGAGCGTGAGTTACATACGTTAACATTGGAAGTGCACGTACAGGGTAGTTAAGATGTATTTTATACATAAAATTAAATACAGAAAAAAGTGAGCTATAAATATAATAGCCATTGAGGGGGTTATTTTTTAAAGTCGCGCACTTCAATCTCCATAACCACGACAATAATATGGATGAACGTGACAAAATAATTTAAAAACGAAGAACCACAATAATCTTCGTATGTTAGAGAAAAAATAATGTAATTACCCTACGATGCTGAGTAAAAATATTTTTTTGTTGCGGTCAGAGAAACAATATATCACCAGACGACAAAAACCATTGCTTAGGTACATTTAACCCGTTGCACAATTCGACCTTCAAATATGTTTATCAAGCAGAAGTCACTTTCTAGCGGCGTGGACATATTTCCTTGGTCGAATAAACGACTGCAACAATTTTCCATACATATGATACTTAAGGCCGGTTTCCTATGGACTAATAGCAGACGGCCAGAGAGAGCGATAGAGGAACGAAGATTGAGGAACATCTCTCAGAAAACCATCCACTGGACATCATCCCTCCGCCAGCTACTCCACCTGCGCTCGGAGAGATTGTTGGACAATCAGTACATGATAAGGACAACGTGTGACTAATGTTTCTTTTCAAGAATTATTTCTTGAGAATTTTTCCAAAATTTGCCAAATCGTAAATTTAAAATATTTTTTTATTATATAAAATTAAATTTGGTTGAATAACTAGCAGTAAACGTCATTAAAAAAGTGTTTTTAAATATTTTTCCGTACGAAATAATATTTTACAAAAGCACGTATTTGAAGTTGAAAAATAATTGAACCTCATTTTAGATGTGAAAACTAGTTGGAACACAATGCTAGACCGCTTTTTACGAATTAATCAACAGTTAAAAAAGCACTAAGTGACTTAAATTTCAGTAATCTTAGTAGAGAAGATGTTACATCATTGTTAACCGATGGTGCCTTAATTTTTTTGTTAAAATAATTAAAAAATATTCGCTTTAAGATTCTGAGCTAAGCTCGAAATTTTAACTGACTATTAAAAATAAACTAAATAATCAAAGAATTTATGTCATTACTACTGTCATTATTTAAATATTTTCAAAGTAAAGAATCTTTCAGCAATCAAAAAAAGAATGACTTCAGTATTGGTTTTTCAAAAACAAAAATTTGTAAAATGGGGAAAGAAATTATTCGCAGATTATTTAATGGCTTGATGAATTCTAAGGACTCTCAAGACTGAATTATTAGAATCCATAAAATTCATTGAAGAAATTGAAAATTTATCAATGGCCTAACAATTACATTATCAGATTCCACTTTAGATTGCATGTGCTTTTAAAGGGTTATTGAAATGATTGGGGTAGTTGAGCGACCCCACCGGATGACGTTTTTCATTTCGAGGCACCGTGACGTATGGGTTAAAAATAATATGTAATAATGTATCGAATTATTATTCGTACATATATTAATAATAGATAATATATGTTTTACCTTCCTTCTACTTGTTTTATATTTTATTTAAATATTATAATAATAATATTTATATGCTTAAATCGAAAAAAATCGATAACAGTAAAAATATTTAGCATACATAATATATAAAGATGTATGAAATTATTTACTGTATTACATACATATATTTATGCATCAAAATTTTTCTAAAATTCTCGAGAAATTTGAGAAGTGAAATCGAAAATTCTTATTTTTCAAAAAAATAAATCAGAACGTGTACCGTATCTAAATAATCAAAGGCTTACAGTTTTCATCATAGATTTGATTATATAATAAATCACAAGCTCTTTACAAGCACATACCTCATATTGAATTAAAGTATTTTACACATTAATATATTAAAATAATGTGTTTAATCATTATTAATGTTCAGATTCATTATCGCAAGGCTCCCGAAAAATGATCCCGATAAATTATGCTGATAAGTAAAAAAAGTCTAGCCATAAATAAAATATGCGGTCGGAAATCAGAACAGTTTGCAAACCACTGCCCTAGAGAGTCGCGATCGCAACCGTTATTCTTATTCATTGCAGATAGGATTTCAGTGCTCACGTATGCTTTGTTTGCAAGAGCCATCTAGCTTCTTAACGAGCTTGCCTAACCCAATTTTTTTTCGGTACTAAAAAAATATATTTAAGGTGTGTTTAAAATTGTTGTTTTTTTATATGACACAAAAATAAATATCTATCAATCGACCGATCGAATCGATAACGCCTATCATGTGATACGTACAAATAACATTTTTTCAGAATATTTTTAAAACAATATTTATTTATTATGTATCGTAATGATTTAAATGAGTAGTTCAGTTTTTTCAGTCGCAGGAGTATATGTAAGAAAATTTATAGAAATGTATCAATTCATTTGGACACGCAAACATAAATGACGTTTTATGTATTATAGATGGATTTAAGTTTAAATCAGTTTTTACGACGACTAAAAAATATGTTAATAAAAACTAAATATTTGTAAATACTGTTCAAACACCCGGTAGATTATCATCTTAACTAGGCACACTTGTTACGAGCTGCGTGCACAGGTGGACTTGACGTAAAAATCTTTGATAGTCACATGAGTCGCAAATCTGAGCAAGAGGTGTCAGTTGCTCACAAACTTTCGATCGGTGCACACACAAACGATAAAACCGTGATAAACAATTCAGTGTACGTGTTTCATACAGCTATAATTTTAATAGTCTTTTAACTGACATAACATAGAAATGTGACAACACATATATAAGTCAAATTAAAATATGAGTTAAATAATTGAATAATAATAAAAAGTGAACGTTTGCATAAATTACATGTAACCGAATCAATATTATATAAAACCTTATGCATGAATAATTTAAGAAGTGTTGACTTTAAAGTTGGTTGAGTTGTGTAATATTCGAATTAGCATGAAAAAGTATGATTCAAAAGTTCATGAACTTCAATGTAGTTTATTAGATTCGCGTGTTTTAATGTAGATTAATAAAACTGTATTTAAAAAAATAGTTCGCCATAATATCATAACAATCTTATCGGAATGAAACATTGATAAGGAAAAAACCTTGTATGTAAAATATTATTAAATAGACGAAATTTACATATGAAATACTTCTCAGGTGTAAATTATAAAACTTAGCACAATTGCTTATGTATCTCTCAATGTCAGACGTAGTACATCTAAGATATATATTTTTATGACCTATTTAGAAGTAGATTTAAAAGTAACTTATTAGTTTTACTAATAAGTTAAATATAGTGTATAAAATTAATATTTGTGTAGAAATTTCATTTTTGTCAGATGATGTGACACAGAAAAACATATCAATTAATTGATCGATCGAATCGATAACGCCTATCATGTGACGCATACAAATAACATTTTTTAAGATTTTTTTTTGCATTTTTTATCATCAGTATATTTTCATAAGAATATTTACTTATCGTGATGATTCAAATGAATAGTTTAGTTTTTTCAATCGAGAGAATTTATAGAAATGTATCAATTTATTCGGACACGCAAACATAAATGGCGTTTTATGTAGACACTATATTTATCTATCTAATTATATCTATGATGATAATGTTTTTTTTAAATAATATCTATAAATTCAAATAGTTCTTTCACTTAAAAATGTTTTACCGATTCAATTAGAATAGTATTTAGCATAGAAAAGACATTCTATTTACAGTTATCACTCTACCATTCGTAGCTAATTTTTGCATTAATTGATTATAACACTTTCGCTTGCAAAGATAAACGATTAAAATTATAGTTACATAAATAAAATGATTCATCACTTCCTAGAGAATTTTATGAATAATTTATAATTAAATTCATATCTAATAGTACTTTAGTGATTATTTTTACAATCAAGTTTCTAAAACAGATTTTTAAACTTATTAATTTTACATTAGAGGTTCTAGAAAACATATATAAAAATTAACATAAATAATTTTAAATTATTTATGATTGAAAATGGCAAATGTATAGTTTGAATAGTTTAGTAAATGGTAATTATGTACTGTTGTTTTACATTGAAAAACGAATTCTTCATTTTTTTTCAACTATACTTACACTTACTGTAAAATATTCAGCATTGTCAAATAAATGTTGGGATATGCATAACGTTGAATAACAATTTATCATTATATGTACATCAAATATTCACCCAAAAATACTTTTTTAACAGGAAAATATTTTGGTATGTAGATTTTTCATTCGTTCTTTAAAGGAAAAGCGTAAATAATATGTATGTTTGATATAACGTGCGATACAAGATCCGGCACCTTTTTTCGATACTTTTGATGTTTAAAAATTGATTTACAATTAGCGTAACATTTTATTTTTACTTTACAATTTAAATTACGAAATTTTTAACAATATAGCGATTTTCAATACATTTTCACTAGTAGATATATATCTACTGGTGAAAATGTATTTGGACTTCGCTACTAAAATATTTGTATTTTTACTGGCAAAACTACTATATATTTCTATATCTACCAATGAAAATGTATTCTAATTTGATTTAACTGAAATTACGTATTTTAAAAAATATTTTTGGGATACTGTATTTTTAGATTTTCTTTCAGGAGAGCAATCCAAAAATTAATATTTGTATTTTATTAAGATTTATAGAATCTTATCAAATGACATACATTTTTCTGACCAAATTCAAGAAGGGAACGGGATGCCCTCACCTTCCTAAATGACGTACCTGTATATCACACTCATCACTAGTGTTTTTTATCAAAAATTATTTCTCGAGAAAAATGTCAAATCAAAAATTCTCATTTCTCGACAATTTTTTTATTATATAAAATCACATTTGTACTAATATTTTCAAAAGGTTTACAACCACTGCCTTTTTATAACGCTGCATAAGTAAAGGTGGACTTATGCCTAATATTCATAATTTTTGAAAGATTTTAATAGGGTTCTGAGAATGAAGAAATATTGATTACAGATTTTTAATACCTATTTTTGCATAAATAATAAAAGAAAACACTCAGATAATAAACCTTTCCGAAGATGCTCGCGGCAGATGTTCGAAAAAATGCATACTTTATCGGAAGATCGAAAGTATTTGAATGACCAACATTTTTTTACGATTTCCTATTACTCTAACTGGCCAGCGGCTTTATCTTTGCGCTGGTAATCTAAGAATCTGTTTCAATAAAAAAAAATTACGAATGGAAATCGGCAGAATGCAATACAACTTATGGCTATGTTCCTTTTTTGATAATCCAAACGGTTTTTTTATTTCATTTTTGTAAAGTAGCAAAATCTGTTATTGACAATTGTCTTACGATATATATTGACAGCCAAAGGGGTCTTATTTTTTTTTGTTAAAACAATTGGAAAATATCAATTCTGAGCTAAGCTCAAAATTTCAACGGGAAATTGAAGAGAAACGATATAATCAAAGAAACCAAATATTGATGTCATTAATTAAATATTTGCAAAATCCAGAATCTTTCACCAGACAAAAAAATTGAATTATTTAGTTATTCTTCGAAAGCAGAATTCGAAATAAATCTCTCATAAAAATAATGTTAAATTTTTCATGCAATAATTATACCATTGAATATTAAAAAATAAACCATTATGATGCACGCAATGTCCATTTCCTAGTAGCAATAGCCGAAAACATCCTTGTGTTTTTCAAGCTCATTAAGAAGCTGGATGATTCTTGAAAAATAATCGTTCTCAAGCGCTGACGTGATGGCCACAACGGGTAAGAATAAGGGACGCGATCGCGACTCTCGATTGTCGACACGGCCCTTATCAACTTTCAAAAATTCATTATTTCTTAGAGTAAATACTATATTTATTAGTATCCCGAAACTCTTTTATATTTTCTCGCAATAAAAATCAAAAATAATCTTGGGATATATATTGTATTATATAAATAATTCTGTGCTACTTAATACATAACTAGAGCTTTTAATTAAATCTAAGCTTTCTATGGTATTGTCACTGATTACAGTTGGATTATGGAATATGCAGTATTGCACTAACGGTATATTGTATAACATACAGACTTTAAATATAATACATACCATAGTTATTCATTCTAAAAATTATAATAATAATAATAGGTGTTAGATTTTTATAATTCATATTAGTATTATTTTCAAGCTCCTGTTTTATGATTATTATAGTAGAGGTTGTCATAAATTTGAACATACAACATTTATGTTGGTAAATGTTGCTTGTTCAGCAAATCAATCTTAATATTATTTAAATTTCTGATTTCTCAGGAATTGTTTACATTAAGAAAAAAATAATAAGTTGTTGCGTATAATGAAACAATACCCATAAACAAAATTTGTATTTTATCTTTTTTTGCCTCATGTGCCACAATCTATTACGAAGAACTATTATGGAGATAAGCAATACTCAAATTTAAAATAGGACTATTTTATAGATTTTTTTTTTAAAAAAGTTTTTTTACTACATATACATAATATATATTTCCTACGTATACATTGATTTTAATTAATAATCACGATATACATTCGTGAGATTATGAAAATCTAAGTAAATTTAATCTGTGATGATCAATATAAGACAATCTTTCAGTCACTATAGAGATTTAGAAACACTAAGATCCATATGGGATTTGATCCCATGTATTTCAGGTCAATAGTCAGCGACTTATATCACTCGTCGTTTTTCTATGAAAGTTTTATTTTCACCCCGTTTGAGGTATTAGATTAATCTTCCTAAGCAGGCTGCATTTAGCTTTCGATAAACTGTCGAAACTTTCAATTTTAAACTCGGCTCGAACAAATCGCGTCCAAGATTTAAGTCCGTGCAGTTAATGCCCTGTCCGTGGTGGCAAAGTTCTATTATAGATATTTCGCTTATAGACCTTTGGGGTACTTTGAACATTAAACGCGGAGGGGGGATAATCGAATCGAAACCACCCTTTGGTTGCGTAACATGGGAAAATAATTTGGGCTCGTCCTTGAGGCGAATTTTTGGAATCGTAAAAGGAAAGTTGTTCGGGAGAGCACTCATAATGAACAATGATTTATTGGATTTTGAAATGTCGCATCGCTTTTCAAACTATAATGTTATAATTGCCGGTAACAGGTTGATTTGCGATATGAGTACAGTTCGTTTAACTATGCGAAAGTAATTACAGAGTGACCCGGTCGAAATGACCGAGTTGCCTTACTTGTTGGATCTTTTTGAATATGGAATGTAGATCACCTTGTCGCGTTCGTTAACGTTATCTATAAAGTTTTTATTTTAATATTTAACAGTGTATTTAGAAAACACGTTAAATTATGCAATAACAACAAATGACAAAAACATGAAATAAGTCTTGTGATTAGCTTCGCATTTTATATTTTACTAGTTAAATCAAACTATTTTTTTTATATTCTGTTAAATATTAATATAGGAATAAGTATATATTTCATTGGCATAAATTTACGAGTGATGCTCTGGCCCCTTGTATAAAAATTTAAAAGGCATCCAGAAGCGGTTTTATTGTTCAAAAAAAAAGATTTGGTACCCGTATTTTCAAAAATATTTTTTCCAAGAAATAATGAATGAAAGTGAAAATATAAATGGCATAAAATAATTTTTGTACACAGTCGTCTCGTTGATTTTATTAGTACGCATAGACAACACAATAAAGGATCAGCGTATAAAGTATTTTTAAAAGTACCTGAATGCAAGAAATATTGAAAAAAAATTCTAATTATTTGAAACACGAAATATGCATAAACAAACGGATAATTATTCATAAATATTGCTAACTTAAGTAATAATTGAACCTGCTTGTTTAATATATTTACCATAAAAATATGAAGTCGATAATATATTAAAAAAAAAATGTTATGACTTTTGAATCCTTATATTTTTTTGCTAAATTCGCAAACATATATCAACATTCAATGATATATTATAGCATAAACTTAGCAATAAAATGTTTAGTTTGATAAATGGACATTATTTTTTCGGTCTTTTTTTATTACCACTCAATATCAATAACATTTTACTTTAACTAAATTATAATAACCCCTTAATTAGGAGTGTATCTTGACCTCCTACCTAGCGGTACATAAACACAAATTGTTCCCACGTGAAACACGAAAAATGGCATTGTTGCAATTAAGTCTCGGTGCAACTATGCAACTAGATGTTCGCAATTGTTGCAATGTCCACAAATCCACAATGCTTAGACAAACGAGAGCCGAAACGGTAAAAAGAGATCGAAATCTCCGGGTCAGATCAGTAATCAGACTTACACAAACACGGGTTTCTTAATTAGCCGAGATAATCGCGAAAAACAACCGATGGATCGCAACGTTTGCCAAAACACGAGATAGCAACGCTTGTGCAATGTTTTGCTATAATTCTTTGACCTTTGCTTGTAACAAAATAATTATGGCGGTGTACAAAAAAAAACTAACTTACATTGTGTTTGTTTGTTAATCAATGTGAATTTTTGCAAGTTTAAGCGACATTACATAACAAATAAAATGTATGTATTTACAATATTCAGTTTAATACTTATTGACTCAATTAAGATATTAAAAAAACTTTTCTATGTTACATTTATGGGATAATTACTGTCTAAATGTTGTCAATTATGTCAAAAATAAACAATGTGACAGTTCAATACTGTCACATTGTCATGATCAATTAAACTATTATAAAAATCATACATGACATTTAAATGATAAGTTCTAAACAATTCATAATAATATGAATATGTGACGTTTAATACGTTATAAAAAAACTGCCGTTTAACGTAAATAAAAAGTTAATGTAAGTCACGAATCGATTCCGTTAAAATGAGAAATCTACACATTTACTAATAACAATAATGATCAATTTAAAAAAAAATATTAGCAATTTGGATTCATTATATTTTCACTTTCAAAATATGCAAATATTATTTTGAGCCAAATACACTGTTTTGCTTTCAATCAATTGTATATAAAATAGATCTAACTTATTTATAAATTTCTAATTAATATATTTTAATCAAGTTCAAGTGTTAAAAAGCGATAAATTTCACTTACAAAAATAGAAACGATATATCAATATGCGGAGACATATTTACAATCAGATCTTATCTTTGCGGCAATAATCTTATTGCATATTGGTTGTATAAGAAAAGTTTTTTAGCCATAAAACAATTAGAAATACTTTATCAAAATATTTTAATTTAATATAAAACTTAGTGTTTTTTAAAATACTTTAATATTATGTATTACCACTTTTTCTTTAAAAAAATATTAAATATGATTCTTTCTAACTTAAAATGCGAAAATAAAAAAATAAAATATATTATTTTTTCTATAAAAAATAAAAAAAAATTTTTTTTATAAAATAGTAAAAAACCATAAAAATGTTTTTTTTTTAATTTCAGTTCATTTTCACTTTTTTTTAAATATCAATTACTCACATTCACAGATTAAATAAATTGTTTATAATTTATAATCAATATATGTAACTGCAGCTGGGGCCGGTTTATTTTTAATAATAGCGCATTTTTATAAATAAAAATTCGCCTCGAACCCGCAACCTCAGAGTTACTGGTCTGAGACTTTACGGACTACGCTATTCCGTCCTTAAAATAATTATAAAATAATTGCTCCATAAAACGAACTGTTTGTGCATTACTGCGAGCGATCATTGGTCAGAACAGGGAACACCCTATTAATAACTTTCTGCAACTTTCTGACATTTATTTAAATGCACATATATTTTTAAATAATTCCTTGGTAAATCGCATCCTTACTATATTTATTTTATATTTTTTCTATGAACTATAATATTTAATGGCTCTATTGTTTGGAATCTAAATGTGAAGGAAAGTATTCCTTGTCGTTAAGAAGAATTTTAAAAAATATATGAATATATATCTACAAGCAGGGTCGGCTCTAAACATATGTAGGGCCCAGCGCCCAAAGTAAAAAAAATTATAAAAACAAATTATAATTAATATTGTACAAAATTGTACGAATTCTCGCACTTGCATCGGCAATTTTGCGGAGCTCTTGGAACCCTTTGTGTTAAAAAACAAGTGCTAGAACAACTTGAATGTGTCGTTTCTATGGATCATTTCTTAAAGTTTGTCTTTATTGCAATAAATCAAGAATACACAAAAAATACTATGGCCCATTAAGACGCATATGTTCGATCCTGTGTTTTTCTGACAGTCTTTTCAGAATTAATAGACATTTTAAATTTCAACATAAGTAGATTGTTGCAGTGATTCGAAAGCATTTTATGTCGAGCCTTTTTTTAAAGTTAGCAATATGCTTACGGAGGTATAACTTTATTAAGATTCAAAAATGTAAAGATTCTTTAAACTTTATATAATACTTTGATATTGAAAATTATAAACGAAATTTTGCAGTTTGTAATTTTCAATATCAAATTGATAATTTAAGTGTTTTTCGAAAATGTCTATGTAACTCAATTTGGCAGTTGCGAAACGTCCATTTACTGTTTAAACCTAACCTAAGCTGATGAAAGTTGTAAAATAGTTCTAGAACTTTTATTAGGTCAAGTTCAAAATAAACTAAGTAAACTTATCTCTAAGAGGAAAATAAGCGTAATAATAATCATGGACAGACATCAAATTTCACATTTTGCTCCATAATTTGTCTGCATTTCAATATTATACTTTTTTTTAAATTTAATAGCTCTCTTTACCAATATTACTATGGTATTATAATATAAGACGGCTGATCAGAGTATATTAAAACCGAATTTTGATCAATAGGAGAGCGCAAAAACAATTATCACTTCTCAGAAGACAAAAATTCACGTCAAAAGCAATAAAATCGTGTCGGCGCCGTCGCAGTGGGAACGCTCGTTAACGAGCGTTCCCACTGCGACGGCGACGGCACGATTTTATTGCTTTTGACGTGGATTTTTGACTTCTGAGAAGGGATAATTGTTTTTTGCGTTCTCATATTGGTCAAAATTTGGTTTAGATGTGCTTTATTCGATTTTCAATCGTAATATTGTTATAAAAAAATGCTAAGGGGCAGTATCCACAATTTCTGTTTATTTTTTTATAACTGACAGGGCTGAAAGTCTTTTCACACAAAAAAAACGAAAAAACGATTAACGATTTGAAAGATTTAAAACTCAGATAGGGATATTCTTTATCGAGGGATTTCCAAAATTACGACAGTGATTACATTTTATGTTTGGACACCAGAGTGACATCAAAAGACAACTCAATCAACTTTTCTGACTCACAAGATTGAATTATTAATTTAAAGGTTACCTTTACGTGGATCTTCATTTTCAATAAATAAATTATAAAAGTTTTCGGTTAATGCTCTTAAATGTTGAATATGACCTTCTGGTTGCCATCAGCAGGATTCAAAAATTCTCCCAAAAGTAGAAACATTTTTATATTTTCTTTTTGTGCGCGACTATCCCAAAAAGTCATTTTAATTTCGTGTAAAAATATTCGTACAAGATCCCTGAAAATAAATATTGAGTTTATTGAGTAGGATTAATATGTTAGCCATATTTGCAAGCTTTACCATCAATTAATCTTTTAATAAAGGCTCTACTAGCTCAGATTTTTGCTTTCGCATAAACTGTTTTACTTTTTTCCTCAGTTCGAACAGGCGTGCAAGAACTTTTTTCTCTGGATGTTGGTGATGTGAGTCTATATTTTCATATTGTGTTGTAAACAGCCTCAAGCTCAAATTTCGCGTCATTCATCATCCTAGAGAGTCGCGATCGCGTCCCTTAATCTTGCATGTCGCGGCCAGAATGTCAGCGCTTGAGAACGCTCCTCTTGCACAATCCATCCAGCTTGCCAAACACAATGCTGTTTTCGGCGATGGTTATGATGAGCTGGAAATAGGTGGGATGTTAATCATTAATTTATATGTGTGCACCATAGATGTTTTTTGTTTGTATTATAGTCATTATGACGCAATATAAAAACCTGTTAAATCATGTTGGTCAGATGTGTAATAAAAATAAAATCATTAAAAAATTCTACTTTATCAAGAAAGCACCTAACAAATATTAATTAAAAGGTATCTGATTTACAAAATATACCGCAAGATAAAATATAATCAATTTTTGAGCAATTCAGCTTGAATGTAATTTGATATTAAAGTTAATTAACAAACTTCTAACGATGTTTTTTAATTAAATTCTCTGACATTTTTCCTAATGAGTCAATATTTCGTAATCTTGGCACATATTTATTTCATTAAAAGCATGACGTTTAATCAGAAGTACCAGACATAAATGAAACAATAAGTGATTTAGACGCCACATTTATATTGAGTGTTGAACATTGATTCGTATCACACACTCATCAAAAACATTACGAGGAAATCTCGTAAATGTTATCGAGGATTTTCGCTTATCGATCCAATTGAGCGCAGGACTTCACAAACGACTCACGGACCATTAATTGATAAGCCACGGACGATTTAATCCGAGTCTAATTTCCATGTTTCTTCGCCACAACATCCATTAATTGCCGTTTCGTTTTACCACAAAGGCATGTAGGCTTATTCCCCCTAGTAAGATTGAAAAATTATTTCATCCAAAACTCTCTTATAAACCATTTTGTTACATACTGTAACTACGATACGCTCGATGAAATATCAATAATGTACAATGTGTAGTAAACGAGTGTTATTGGTGTGACTGTTTGTGCGTTGTAAATCATTCGATATAATTACTGTTGTCACATTAACGAAGTCAGTTAAAATAGTTCATTCGCCGGCGTTGTGTTGATTTATACTAAAATTGTGTACTTTACAGATTTGTTGTGGAGGCGGTTGAAGATGATGGTTATTAAAATTCTATGATAATTACTTGTGATAAATATGAAGATCGCAGGAGAAGTTCTTCCTGTAATGCTGTCGACTGGGGTTGGAGTTGGAGTTCTGGCTGGAGTCGTCTCTGGAGTTTGTTTTCTAGTGTACAATGGACTGGCTTGGTCAAGGTAATAAAAAATTTGTATTTATTTTAAATATTTCTTCACAAGAAAACAAAAAGAGGTTAATTTTTTAAATGTAAATGTTATGATAGAGACATCTGTTGGTAATTAAAAAAAATATTGCATAGAAAATAATATCTTATTTAGAGACATCTATGGGCGAGTGTGTAAACATTTATTAAATATAAATGTATTTTAGACCAAAAATGACAACAATAACAACCATTTGTATAAAAAAAATATCTTCTGCTTAACTTTTGTATCTTACCTTTCATTATAAACATTTACTTCTAGATTTTATAAATAATATTTTACCTCAATATTTTTTAATATTCATAAATTTTACTGGTTAATAACAATTTTCATGTTTACAATTAGTAATTAGCTTAATTTAACAAAAAAATAAGAATTTAAAACAAAAAGTCTTTGGTTATAATGTAAGGAAAAAATTAAAAAACCTTTTACATACAAGCGAAAGAAAAGTAAAAAGACAGGAAACAAACAAATACAATAAATTTAGTGATAGTTTGAGTACATTTCATTGAAGAACTAGAATTATTGACATGTTGTCTTTAGCCTCTAAAGCATTATGTGCATTGGTATTTTGTGTTTGTATTTCAATTTAATGTTATTTTTATCGTAGTGGGTAGTGTAGTTTCACGAAATATTTTTTATAATATTTTCTGGTTTGAAAATGAAAGAGTTTTTAAACTGTTGGTATCTTAAGGCTAATATGCATTTTCTTAAAGATTAGTAATTTAGGAAAAATAGTATTACTGGTGTTACTCCGCACTGGAAATATGTTAAAATGGGTCTAATTTATCGTTTATAGATTAAAATTATATTTTTAATGGTTAACACGCTTTTTCTATTAAATATCGATGAGAGTCGCAGTGGCGGCAAGCCCATACGCAGCGTCGACTAGTCGTCGGGCGACTGTACTTTATATAGTTTTAAATAAGTGTTTACACACGCGGTCGCCGAGTCGCTTCGCAGCGAAGTTCCAAAATATGTTTATTAAATTTGAGCTTTGAGTCAAGATCTTTGAGCCCAGGTATTTGACGCTTATTTTCCATTTGACTTTATTGTCCTCTTCATTTAGTGGAGATGGTGGCAAAGTCTGTCTATGCTTTGTGAAAATACTTGCTTCTATTTTTATTAGGTTGATTTTAATTTTCCACCTTTAGGGTATCAAAATATTTTTGTAATTTATTCGCGATTGGTTTAAGACCGTAAGCTTTAGTTAAAATAACTGTATCGTCAGCGTACATAGATAAACGCGTATTTTTTATTTTTGGGATATCATTCGTATATAAGATAAAGAGGATTCGAGTTTATTCGATTAAGATTGTTAAATAATTAGTTAATGATAACTAGATCAGTTCGAATGGCTTGGTCCTCTTCAGCCGTCTTTTCAAGTTGTCTACATTGATGAGCTTGTTTCCTCGATGTTGACGTGCTGTTGAAGCCTCGCTTCGTGCTTCGCAGAATCCCTTAAAGAAAATTTAAAAAAACAGCCTTTATATCTTTTAAAATATGACATTTCAGTTAAATTATATCGACATACATTTTCACCGGGAGATATATTTACTAGTGAGAATATAATTTATCTGGCAGGTGCTTGTAAAATTATATGATTTCAACTTTTCATTTGTAGTAATATCATATATACATTTTCTTATCATTAATTATTTATATGTGTCGTATAAACGTTAGAGTGAGTGTGTATTTTTCAGTAAAGCTATTTTTTTACAAGTGGAAGTCCAAATTCATATTTATCAGTAGATAAATTTTTCTATTAGCGAAAAAGTGATTTAACTGCTAGTGAAACTATATGCTGCTCTAAAATGTCTATGAAATGCAATTTGACAGTTGCGAAACGTATATTCCCTGTTCAAACCAAAACCTAATCTACCGAAAATTCTCAAAATAATTATAGTTTTAGAACTTTCATTTGGGCAAGTCCAAAATACAAACTAAGCCAACTCATCTCTCAGAGGAAAATTAGCGAAAGAAGAAGTACCGACACACATCTTGCATATTGATCCATAGTTTGTCTGCAGTTCGATTTTACACTATCTTTTAAAAATATGATAGCTATCCTTATCAATATTTCTACGGACTTATTTTATGAGAGTATTAGTCAAAATATTTTCAAACCGAATTTTGGTCAATAGGAGGGCGCAAAAACAATTATCATTTCTCAGAAGTCAAAAATTCACATCAAAAGCAATAAAATCGTGATGGTGCCGTCGCAGTGGGAACGATTTTATCGCTTTCGACGTGAATTTTTTACGCTCTCCTATTGCTTAAAATTTGTTTTAAATATGCTTTATTTGATTCTCACTTTTTGTAATTGGTAATATTGCTATACATGTCGTTTTTCATCACATGATATATTCCCTCATAGTTTACAAAAAATGATAAGATCTTATCATATGATTTATAGCATTTACATAAAAACATTAACTCTTATTCATGTAGCCTTCATCATTTTAAGTCATTGATCCTTGAATTTCTAATTTGTTTGTGACCAGCAAAAGTTGAAACACAATTGTAAGAAGAAATACCCAGAGTCGGTCATAAAATTTATATACTATTAATCAGAATTATTTGTTCCTCTTCGTATTACCCGCTTTAAATGCAGTTGTAAATATATCGGATTAAAACTACTATATTTATTTAAATTTAAATATAATTTTAAAAATGACCCTGATTAATTTTTGTCTATTCCGAATCGAAAGCGAAGTGAAAAATTTAAGTGAAATTTGCGAACGGAAGTAGAAGTTGAAGTGATTTTTCTATACCAGCGCTTTAGCTTATAAGCAAGGAATTGGGAGGAGATCAACGATCCGATTTGAGGCGGAATTAAGATCTGTTATTCCTGAGTTGCATCAATTTGGCAACAATAAAAATTGTAAGATTCACTAATTGATATCGCTTAGATATGGTATTTCACTGGCAATTTTTTTATTTATATTTTTTGAAGTTATTCTTATGAGCGCGTGATATATAATATATTCAACATTCAACTCGCCCAAGGGCTTTGTATTACTTGCCCTTTTAGCAAAAAATAATAAATTCTAGTCATAGAGCAGCTGACATGCATAACAATGGTTCAACCTGCTCAGACCATTTGTTTCAACGGACGCATCACCTGTGACCGGTATCGTTACTCCATCTCTCTCTCATCGCTAGGCGCATCACATATTAATTACACGTGTTTGCCAGGGGTTATAAAATATATTAAAAATAAATACTAATTTGCTAATGATTTTATACGATTTTTGCATAAAAAAATTAAAAGCAACAAACACGATATACCTCCGGCAGACATCACTTCTCCGCCAGTTTCTTCATCAACACTCAATTTACGAAATATTTTTCTGTGGTAAATTGTACATAATAACAATAAACCCGGTGTCTATTTTGGCTTCAAAGTCACACCCGAAAATATATAAGGTCCTTTAGAGATTAATATATTAATAATACTAGTTGCATAAATAGATAGAACTTATAACGTGCTAGTAAAAAATATATTTTATTAAAATGTTGACGATCTCTGGAAATTCATCGGTGATCATCCGCCGCACGTTTAGCCCTCACTATAGTATTTATTTTGACGTGGGACTACAGAGATCGTTGAGTGCTTGCTCTATGAAAAGTGGGAAATTATAACACCACAAAATAAAATGTACAAATGTGACTAATATAGTGTTAAAGTGCTCCATGGATATATCTTTAATTGAACAGGTAACTAACTATTGTATTATAATATGAGTTCATATACAATTAAATATGTTTATAAACTAAGTTATTATATATTGTTTAGTTTTATAACATATGTATATAATATAGAAATGCAGTAAGAACAGTTATTCTTCAATATTCATTAATCATTAATTTTTTATCGATTGTTTTAAAATTTTCCCACGCTCAATGTAATCCCGTGTATGTATATTTTTAATATATTGGTTTAATCGATACATTTACATGATTTGTATTGCATAAAATTACAGTGATATCGTTGTTGAAAACACCGGTAAAAATCGGTAAACTATCACTATTCCGTCCGTTAGTTTAACCGAGAAGAGTCAATGTACTCGATCGCGATTAGATTCGATTCAGAGTTTTTCAGCGAGGCTTTTCTGAGTTGACGTAGGTCTCACGATAATGTTTCCTTTTTTATATAAAGTGACCCACACATTTAGTGGCATTGAACCGACTTATGGACAATATGGTCGATCCGCAGGAAATGGACCCTGCACGGCATGTACACTTCCGATGGACACAACGAATATTAATAGCGACCACGTCGAATTTGTCACAATGTACGTGTTTTGTTCGGAAATTATACGCATGTGTATTCCTCTCGTAGGTGTGAGAAATCGGGATTTTTTTAACATCCTGTATCGATGGTTGTGTGTTGATTTGGTTTGTTACTCAATAATGCTGCTTGTTAACTCACAAGGACATTATTTTAGCGAGAATTTTAGATCCTCTTCATGTAATTCTGTTTTTTTTTTTCAAGAAATCGTTGAAAATAAATACTTTTCCTGATGTATGGTAATAACTCCTGTACATAAAAAGGGAAACAATATATGTTGTGTCAATTATTCAAAAACATACTTCATATGTATGCTTCAAATAATATCGTATATGGGCAATCAAGCAGATGTCATCTACACTGATTTTGAAAAGGCTTTTGATAAAGTTTGTCATGTCTTATTTTTTTAATTGATATGTTTATAATTTTTCATAAAATGATTACTATTTATATCATAATTTCCAAATCACCGACAAAATGTTCACTATGAGTAACATAAGTATTCTGAATACATTTCCACATCAGAAATTCCTTAAGGTTCTAATCTCGACCCAATATTTTTTCTCTGTTTATTTTTATTTTTACTTTTTTAGCTTATATAGTTAATTTTTACAATAAACAAATTTTAACTAAACATCAAATAAAGCATATCTTAACCAAATTTTGACAAATAGGAAAGCGCAAAAATCATTTATCCCTCCTCAGAAGTCAAAAATCCACGTCAAAAGCAATAAAATCGCGCCAAAGCTGTCACTATTTTATTGCTTTTGACGTGAATTTTTGCGTTCTGAGAAGTGATAATTAATTTTGCGCCCTTCTAATGACCAAAATTCGGATTGAATTTAGTTTGACCAATACTCTTATACCAGAATTGGTTTGAATATAATTTGATAAACACTCTTATATCTATGGTTATGTGTCGTCTGTCTGTACTTCTTTTCCCGCTTATTATTCCCTGAGAGTTATTATATAATAACCATAATTAGTTTTAATACTTGCATTACGCTTACACGATTTTATTGCTTTTGACGTGAATTTTTGACTTCTGAGAAGTGATAATTGTTTTTGCGCTCTCATATTGACCAAAATCCGTAGTATCAGTAAAGATAGCTTTTATATTTTTTCAGTGCAGATAACGAGATGCGACATTTGTCTGTATCCTCTTTTGTTTATTTTCTCCTGAATAAGTTGGCTTAATTTGTATTTTGGTCTTAACCTCATGAAAGTTTTATAACAATAATTAGTTTTAAAACTGTCATTAGGTTAGGTTTGGGTTTGAACAGCAGATGGACGTTTCGCAACTGTCAAATTGAGTTTCATAGACATTTTAGAGCAGCATATAATTACACTAGCTCCTATCAGTGAATTTATATTTTCGCCAATAGAAATATGCATCTACTGGTGAAAATGTATTTGGACTTTTACACATCGTATGTAAAAAAATAATGATCATCAAAATATTTGCTAATCGTTATTCCTAGCGTCGATCATAAAACTTATATCCGGAGTGTTAATCAAAAACGCAACTAAGAACTTTGCTCTATAAAACTAATATTATTTTTTTAATTATGGCGGTTATAAGCCATTTAAAAATATTCGTATAAATTTAATTTTTAATAAAAAAATATTTATACAAATTCTTGAGAAACTTTTCCAGAGAAATCCTTGGTAAAGAAATGATTACTAATCGTTAATCAAAACTTATTTTGTTCAACTATAGTTTTGGAATGTTAATTGGAAATCTCTGTCCCTTTTCGTACTACCTGCTATGAATTTAACGAATAAAAACTAATATTTGTTTTTGTATAGTTGCAGCAGTTGTAAAGCATTTAAGAATATTAGTGTTAATTTATTGTTTAATAGAAAAACAATAATGCAAATTATCAAATTCTTTTTTTATATTATAATCAGTCTTAAGTCATCTTATTTTGTTTGACAGGCAAATGTTTAAGGAAGTCGAAACTAAATGTTTACTAATCGTAATTCTCAGAGTCGATCATAAAACTTATATCGTCAAACAATAATTTGGGAGTGTTAATCGGAAATCTCTGTCGTTTTTTGTGCTACCTACTGTGAATTTAACTGATAAAAGCCAATACCTCACTTTAAATTATAGCAGTTGTAAAACAATTGTAAATAATAGTATCAATTTAACTTTTATTAAAAAAAATTGTCTTGATTATTGTATTTGTCTGGTTAATTTTCTTTTTTGAAATTGCAGCGGTTTTAAACCATTTTAAAATATTTGTTGAGAATATTTTTTTAAGTTATTGAGAAATCTCCAAACTTTTCGAGAAATAGGAAGTTATCACTTAATATTTTTCTAGAGAAATAACACTAATCATAATTGATTTAGTGCAGCCGTGCTCTAATACTATACTCTTTAAAACTGTAAAGTTCAACGTCCTTTCCAAATCATAATTATATGGCCAATGAGACGATTCGGGGAGGAACTAAATTATTTGTTATTGTCTAATAAAGATCTTGTTAAATTGTCTCTGCGTACCGATGAATAGAAAATCGGCTAATATTAATATCTTACTAAAATGTTTATTGCGTTTTTAGCTTACATTCACTTTTCATCACTTGGTATTATATTTTTCCTCGTGTTTTGCAAATCATATTATTAACTTATGATGTATACAGCATTTTTAAAAAAACATTGACTCTTGTCTTCATTAACCAATAAACAAAACCTTACCGAAGACTAATAATATAAATATTCTCAAGTCATTTATCCTTGCATTCTTAATTTTTTTGACCGGCAAATGTTCAATAAAATCGAGACAAAATGTTTGCTAATCGTTCTTCCTAGCGTCGGTCATAAAACTTATATTATCAAACAATGTTTTCGGAGTGCTAATCGAAATGGCAGCTAAGAAAGTAGTCGATTTAAATTATTTATTTTTTAAATTGCAGCGGTTATAAACCATTTAAAAATATTCGTATAAATTTAATTTTTAATTAAAAATATTAATACAAATTCTTGAGAAATCTTTGCTAAAGACTTATTATTATAGTCAGACTTAATTCATCGTTTCTTGCATTCTTATTTTATTTGGCCCACAAATATTCAAGGAAGCCGAAACGAAATATTTGCTAATCGCAATTCTCAGAGTCGGTCATAAAACTTGTATTGTCAAATAATGATTTCTGAGTGGTACACGGAAATATCTGTCCTTTTTTGTATTACCTGCTCTAAATTCAGCTGTGTAATGCAAAAACTTCATACTTGCAGAAGTTATCAACTATTTTAAAATATTTGTGTAAATTTAATTTTTAACAAAAAATATTTTTGTGGATTTTTGCAAAACAAGAAACGTGTTATAAACCTTTTAGAATTTGGGTAAGTAGAACGCCCTTTCTGGATCTTAATTATTTGTCTAATGCGATTATGCAGGGGGTAATCAGCATATTTGTTATTGCCCAATATTTGATTCTACAATCGGTAAAATCAGCTATGAAATATTCTATTAGGTGTAATTTGCCTGAGGAGATATTTGAGATATTATACACTGATCTTCGGCTTTGAACACTGTAGTTTTTTATTTGCAAGTGCAACTGTAAGTGAATGTCCGCTCTGGCACGCTATAATTTGATTTTCAACAACGAAAAAAAACTTTGTTCCTAGAAAGTCAATGGTCACAAATAAAACAATTAGTATTTTTTTAAAGTTTTTACTAAGTCCTTGCGACTAATTTTGTCACAACGATTACAAAAATAAAAACAAAATACACTTTTGTTTATTAAATATATTCACACGTTTGATTGAAGGAACTTTTTATATTTGACCGCATCACATGTTTATTTTTTAGATTAACAATATATTACAATATGGCCATGACTATGTACTTTAAGAAATATATTAACGAAAAATCACGCAAATATCCAAATTATGCCAATAAAAAACGATATCCGGTATTAGCTCCTTAAACGAAAATTGTTATTATACTTCCTTGATTCTGTCCAGTAGGTCCCTATTAAGAAATTCACTTCAAATGGTCACTATACCTGTGGAAAATAGATAACTGTACTTGCATAGTCAACGGGGGCCGTCGCACCTATTTCGATGCAAATTATAATCTATTCAATATGAATATGACATTTTTCTACGCGTATAATATAACCGTCAAAAACCGTTGGTTTTGTGTAATTATAAATAATAAAAAACGCTGATCGGGGGTGACCATCCATTCGTGCAATCGAGAGCCACACGGCAATCAGTTACGTCATGCATAACCTGCCGTATGTTATTTTGACTTTGTTGGTCAAAAATGACCCAAATTCACGGTCGAGTGACTTAGATGTCCTCGGCTATAGAGCACCTTTCTTCTCTGGGATTTTTATTTAATTTAGTGCGAAATTTAAAAAATGCTTTTGCGAGAGTTTTGAACAAATGAAACTCTAATATGAAATTTTAAAAAATACTTAAATTATTAGCTTATATTTTATTTTTACACATAGACATATATGTGTATTGTAAATAGATATTTTGTATATATGTATACTTTAAACAAAGTACTAATTTATTATATATCTTAGGATATCATAAACTGTATCTATTAAAAAAATATAAACAGAGAATAAACGTAATGGTTAAGGTTAAGACAACGGCAACAATAATTATTTTTTAATATCCCTCGCCGCAGCTTCTGATGACCAAAAGAAATAAATCTGTAACGATCATCACTGTTATCACAAATGTCAGTTAATCGTTATGAATACGTCAGCTAATCGTCTATGGAAAACCTTCAAAACAGTCTTAACGAGTCTTATCTCAATGGATGAAATTGGATGGTTTAGTCCTACATAATTGTCTTATGACGCCAGCATCATTTAGTAATACTGCTGCCTCATCATTCTTATACTGAAACAGACGCGTGTTTTTCATTTTTAAGACCATCTGGATTCTACTATTCTATATGTAATTTTAGATGTATTCATAATCTATTTTTTCTACACATAACTGAACATCATATGTCCAGATAGGTTCAGAAATTGTTTGTATACCATAAGTTAATAATTAAAATCAGCTATTAAAATTTTCTATTAGAATAATTTAGATATTTTCTGTTACCAATTAAAGATATTATTAAAATAACTCATAATTAAAATGTGTTTTTTAAAATCAACTTGTTTTTTTTATTGGTTTAAAAAGTTTTTTTTTTTTATTGTTGTAGCAATTAAATATTTTTGCTTTTTATCACCTCACATCATTAAGAGTACACAAAAAGTTTTAAATTTATTTAAATACCTAAAATTTATTTAAAAAATTTAAATACATATACCGATTTTGAGAAGGTCTTTGACAAGGTTTGTCATGGGTTATTATTAAAAAAATTGTGGAACCTCGGTTGCTCGGATGATTTAACTCAGTTATTTGAGAGATTGTAACCTATGGCTGCCGATTGTCGAAAGAATATTTCACCTCAAGGGTACAACCTGGGCCTTCTGCTCTTCATATTATTTATTAATGACCTAAATATGGCAGTTACAAATATATAACTCTCAATATCACTGCAAAAACGTGCTAAAAGCGTAATCAGTTTTGCGACTTTCTCTGAATAAGTGTCTTTGCTATGCTGATGTACGTAAAGATAGAGGAATCAGATCGATTAGGTAATTGCTTTTTCAAATAGATCATAAACGAAGGTCTTCCAGTGCCTTTACAAATGTTATCGTATCGTATTGACAAGTGCTGACACTACCTGGTATTACATGTACCCTAGTACAGCGTTGCTAAATCTTCAACTACAATTATGGAAAAGCGTTTTTACAAGAAAAACATATATAATTCCATCCTCAAATCGTCGCAATTGAACCAAATATATAATCGCATACTTTACGTACGTCAGACACTTCTATTCGGACTACGCTTCCGTCAGGAACTTTTACACTCCCGACATAAAAGTAGGGATTGCAATAATAATAGAGAGAAAACAGTCAGATATTGACTTTAATACTGTTATATTGATTAATTGATAATAAAAGAACTGAAAAAATAATCCGAGTACCACTCACATGTGTCACCATGTTTATTGATAATCAAATTTAAAGCATTCGAATATCCCGGAATTTATTATTTTGATATATTAAATGGTTTAATTATATCATTATCTCTTTTAACGTTTATAATGTTTACATCCGGCACGGGTAGTAATGTTTTTTATTACATTACAATTACAATTAAATTAAAACTATACCTAATTGTCATGCTTAGTATCTTTAAACGTTGTTTAGTCAGCTTGTCTAATAAATGTCCATTCATTTAAAGTCAAACTGAATGCTTTATTGCTACTTTTATGCTGTAATTCATTGTTGAATGTTAATAGACGCTTGCGAATTATGCGAAAAAATTCAAGGATTTAAGAGTCGGTAGATTTTCTTTGAAGATATTGAATGAAGATGTAGTAACTATTGTCTTCTTCATTTTTTTGGCAAATATAATAAAGAAGCAGGTTCAAGTTGCCGACATTTATGATTATTTAAGAAAATTCGTGTTTTAAACAATTTTCCTTGTGTTCAAATACTTCTAAAGAACATTTATTGTGTTATCAATATGGCGACTATGTACAAAACATTTTTGTTCCATTTATTTTTTAACTTTCATTCATTCAGGTGGCAAATCTTTTTTTATTTTGGAACAATAAGTCTAGAAAAACATCATCTTTGAAAAAATATCGTTTTTAATCGACCGCTTGTATTTTATTTATATATTTTTATTTTAATTATCGCATATTTTATATTTATTTTAGAACATTTAAATATTTTAAAAAGATATATACTTCGTATATTTATTTATTTCTACTTATGCTAAGCATTAATTATTTTTTTTAAATACGTAAATACTGCATAATATTATTCTACTTTGATATCCTACCCCAATAACACTATTTAGTTTCACCCCCAATAATAAGCATTATTTTAATCTCCACTTCTGCTTTAAATCAATGGAGCATTGCAAAAAAATAGATTCTTTTTTGATACTACCGGTATTATATTTTTAATAACGGTAGTATCGAGGGTCGATTTTTGTTCCAATACTGGTATTATCAGTACCAGTACTAACCCTACATGGAAACGGCCGCTTCCCTCTTCACGTCAACTCTGACCCAGCTACGAAGTCTAATACCCAAATTTCTATAAATTATCACACAAATTATGCGGGATTAAAAATGATATAATGTAACAATAATTTACATTACAAATAACTTTCTTCTTAAAAAAAAAAACGCGTGACCACTAGATTATCACATAGTGTTATTTTTTTTTTACATATACAGATCAAAATGATTATCTTATATTTTTTTAAATTGACTAAGAATAAAACATATTCCTTTCAAAGGTAATTTTGTTAGATTGGTGACAGAGATCTGTACTATATAAATCGTGATTTTTACATAACATCAATCTGTGAGTCGTAATTGCGTTTACTTTCATCACGAGAAGCATTATTCAGCAATGAGACTGTAATCTTTACAAAGATTATAACCACTATAAAAAATACATTTACTAGTTGGTTTGGTTTTATACATACAAATACATATAAATACAGTTTATCTATTATTATCATATTAGCTTGTTCTAAGTAATAAAACGATTATTTTAAATACTATTTTGTAAATTTATAATCAATAAAAACATATTTTATGGTTATTATATTGCACATAAAATATTTTACGCTTTTTATGGCGTTAATAGCAGTTATGGTCAATGCCACTTATATAACATATAACGAGATACATAATTCATAATGTGGCATTATTTTTGTCTAAATCCGTCAATCATTAAAGGAGAAATTGGAGAAAGGCTTTCTCGAATTTTTCGTTGATTTTTTTGCATGCCTAATTATAAAACCTGGACCGTTAAAACAAATTCACTAATGAATGTTATATAAACGACTAAAATTTCGCCGGCAGTTTCTCCGCGTATTTAACGACTTTTTGTGCATTCGATAGCAAGCGATTTAACATATTATATAACCGCAGTGATGCATAAGTATTATTTTATTACATGAAAAATACATTGCAGGAAATTTCCAACGATTTAATAGATTACCGGCATATTCCCATTCAAATCACATACGCCATCACTCACAGACTTTTTGTACCACGAAAGTTCACCGACATACGTTTCCTCAACATTGGATTTCTTAGGTTTTGATGACTCGTTCTCAAATAGGAATTCATAAACATAATAAAAGCGGTTCGTCAACCTTGCACGTCGGATGAAACGACCATTTTCACTTTCGATTCTATCGATTTGCACAATCGACGGTTACTCCACTATTTAACAAACTGGTTTCCAGCATGCAACGTTAAGTCAGATTTTTGATCGGTATTGTATGACGCTCATCAAAACAAATTAAATAATTTCAATGTATTGCAGTTGGTTAAATTAACGGTTCATAATTCTATAGAACGTGTCAAAAAAAAATATTAACTAATTATATTTAGTCGTATAGTGAACGATAAAATATTATAATAAATATTATTATCATAATAATAAACATTATTTGTATAAATTTCAAAAATTAAGTAAATCAAAACCACAGCTGCAAAATATTTACTTGTAAATATGAGTAATTTCTGTAATTTCAGCAATTAAAAAATGTTTTCTTATTCATTATTTTATTTTTCGGCTATAATGGTTATGGCAATGGCCGCTATAAATCACTTAATGATAAAAAAAATCGCAAAAACACAATTGGATTGTAAATAATGCAGCGGTACATAAAAGAAAAAAATTAATACCTGCGTTGTTGTAATATACAAAGATAAAAATGATTCACAACTGTGTTTATATAGTTGATTTTTGTAATAATTAAATGAAAAAAATACTTTGACAAATATTCTAATATCGAATAGTTAAATATGGCATATATTCGAACGACCGAATATTTAGATAGGAGACTCTAGTTGGCATATATGCATAATTATAGCAATTTTCTATTATTTGTATATTCCAATTGCCCTTATGATGTGATATAAGTTATCTTAAAATCATACAGACTTGTACCATTCTTAAATGAAAAACAAGCGTTAAATACCTGGACTCAAAGCTTAAATTTAATAAACATATTTTGGAACTTCGCTATAACGTACTTGCCGCCATTTCGGTCCTTAGATCGATATTTAATAGAAAAAGCGCGATTACTTTACGTGTTTTTAATACATTGAATATAAACATTCTGGTTTCTCAATATTTTTATTTTTTCGAAAAATGAGATGTTCATGAAAAATAAAAAATTCGATGTTCAAAAGGACTCTCAAAAAATTTTGATAAAAAAAAATATATCTCATGAATAGTATTTCATTATAATTATACAGTTTATTATTGCAGATATTTTTATACAATATGTAAAATATTTTTACTGTTTTTTTTGCTGTAATTTTTTGCCAATATGTGCATGTAAATATTATTCATCGTAATTAAAATATAAAAGAACTTTTAGAATGGTAAAACAGTATCATTTATTAAAACATTACTAAGTAAATTTTCACTAATTATTCTAAAAATAAGTTTTAAATAAATAAAATACACATACCATCTAAAATGGAATCGTCCACCCCTGTTATTTTATTGTTAATTGTTAATAAATTTTCGGATTCATTAATTGAACCACTATTTTATTTACAATTTGAAGGATTAAATCATACTATAAATCATTAATAAGGCCAGTTAGACTTGTGATAAAGCGTTAATACCGTTTAAGAACAAATATTGTCTTCATTAAAATGAGACACCGTGAGAAACGGTTCTTTACAGAAGTCACGAGGTACGCGTCATATCTTAAGAATATATAACTAGTGCATTCGGGCTTATCCTCAAAACGACCGTTTCTGACCTGCCTTAGCGACTAAAGGCAATTTGTATTAAAAAAAACTTGTCTCACCGAAAAAAAGACTGAATATAAATACTGAAACGTGGATACCAGGAATCACTTCCCTTCGGACATTTTGTTTAAAGATATCCTTCCAGAGATTTTCTCTGGTACTACTGGCATCCACACTTGAACGTCTGCCGAAATCCAAAATATATGTTAAAGTATACAAAAAAAGATATAGACAAAAATTTTTTCCCCGTCATATACCTAGCTTTAAGAAAGCATGCATATTTTCAAACATCTGGCACGGACTCACCTTTTTTATGCAGCGGTTGTAAAACATTTTAAAAAAATGTAAAAATTCGATTCTTAACAAAAGAAAGCTGTATATAAATAAAAATTTTCAATTTGGCATAACATTTTGACTTGTAAATACTTTTTATTTAAAAATAGTTTTTAAAAAATCTGTAGGCAAAAATATCTTAAGCTATGTCTTAAAAAGTATTGAAATGCTTGTGTGTGGTCCAATTATCTTCACCATTGACTCTGATGTCATTTAAATATTACGAAAAGGAAATTACCAACTCGCCAGACACAATGTTCGATATTACAATTGCGTAATAATTGGAGATTTCCTTGCCAGCACATCCATAAACACTCTTAAGCACCCTTTTGTGCATAAATTAACGCGAAAGACAATGCGTCCAACCTGCGTAAAGACCGCTATTGTCATTCCCTCTCCACATACAACTCATTTTTTCATAATAAAAATTATAAATTAAATTTTCCTGTGTCTATTGCAGCATTATACGGACATTATATATGCAGCATTATATGGGCTACAAGAAATAATTTATGAACAAAATTATCTAAAGCAAAAAATGTCTACAGCAACCAATAAATGGAAAAGAAATAATGAAAGTCGATAAAATATGAAATAAAGTATTTAAAATTTACTGCGTTTTTGCAAACATTGTCTAAATTAGATTGGCGTTATGAGCAACTAAGACCTGTTTTTTACTTTCTCTGTGGCTCGTCTTTAGGATTCTATAACGTTGTTGATTCACAAGAATTAGATCTTTCTATTAGGCATAGCAAAAATTAAATAATATGAACACTTCATGACTTATGATTGATTGAGCAATCTTTGAATAGCAATGGTGCTCTTTGAATCTTAGCAATTATTTCTGTTTCTACTGCTTCTGTACAATAAGCTATATTTTTTTTAAATATTTTAAATGAAAAACTCAAAGACTTCCAAAAAACAAGTTTTATGCTTAAAATAGTCATAATTGTTTTATCTAAATATATATGTATATGTATATAAATAAAAATGTATTAATGAATATATGATCTTTCCCCATTCATATTTATTGGTTATGATCAAATCTACTTCCGAGTATATATAATAACATATTTATTGTTTCTAAATTATGATACTATTCTATATTTATTTGAGCCAAATAAATGTCTAAGACATATAACATTAAAAAGCAAAAGTATTTAATTTACTTAATAGTTATTTTTTATATGAACTGTATACACATTGCCAAAGGATCAAATGTTAAGGTTTACTTGAATAAACGTATATGTATTTATCTATTAATTTACAATTCAAACTGTTTGCGTTTCCATTATATTTTGTCGTTTCGCCATTACAAAAGTATAATTAGAAGACAAGGTCTCTATGGGGTCGAGGCACATGCTTTACGTTTGTTTACTGTCAGGTGCTAATACATCGAAGATAATCGATAGAACAGGATGCTTTGAAGCGGCGGAGAAGTAAAAGAGAAGGAAATGTTGCAACAGAGTCATCGACAGCCTCAGTTTGGAAACACCTCACATTATTTCAGTCCGAGCTGGTGGTCGCGCAACACGTGCTTCGAAAGTGAAAACAAACGTTTAAAACGCGCTGTGAACATGTGATAACGACTAAACATAATAAATACCTTAAATTAAAGCATAAATATTTTATAATAATAATTGATTTAGTTATAAAATACATAAGTAACTGAACAATAATAAATATTGTCTTATAGTGCTGATAAAATTAAAATAAATAAATCATAAACAAAGTGATAAAAATCGTTTTTTATAATGTAATTATTTTTATACATATATAACCTTTTAAATTGGTTTATTTTGGAAGTGTATTGAGCTATGAGCAGTTGGATATGAATAATTCAATCAGAAGAGGTTA
Source organism: Plectrocnemia conspersa (assembly GCF_051122295.1). NCBI lineage: Eukaryota > Metazoa > Arthropoda > Insecta > Trichoptera > Polycentropodidae > Plectrocnemia > Plectrocnemia conspersa. Next base: position 25,561,660 of record NW_028277165.1, read on the forward strand.
AAATTTGAACTCAGCTTCATACGATAACCTGTTTTTTACTCACTTAAAAAAAAAATTGTATCACATTTTAATTATTCAATAAAAATATTTTAGAGCTTTGTTAAAAAATCAACATAAATTTATTTAATTAATTAAATTAAATTAAAATAGGCTTACTATCAACACAATAATGAACTTAAATTCAAGATTAAAATATGTTTTTTCAAAGTTCAACATATATTTATTTTGTACGAATCTTCTATAGATAGATACAAAGTTCTTAACTTAAGTTTTATTTAAAGTTTAATGTTGTGTTTGTTGTACTAAAAAAATCTTAAGTAATGGCTCAGTCTTGTCAAGTTTAAGTTCAAACGAGAAAGTATATTTTATTGATATACTTTTTAATCTAAATTGATATACTCTGTTATGATCAATAATTCATAGTTTATAGACTATAAATAAAATTAGGTACTTCATATTATAAAAGATGTATCGATAACATGAGATTTAATTTCAATTGTATTTTAGTTTGATTAATCTGTGACCTTGCGCTTGTAATAGAACCGGAAATTTTAGATCATATCATTAATGCAAACTAATTAGTTAATTGAAATAAAAATAAACCAGTTACATTTAATACAATTTAATTACATTAACTTACAGTAACCTACATAATCATGTGTATACCAGTGCTTATGGAAATATAGTGAAAAAAACTGTGACGTTATAGTGATGATCGTACGATTAAAGTGATGAGAACATGTCGTGGTTTTTAACATACTTTGAATCAACGGTCAGGAACATAGACTCTTGGCCAGCTGAAGAATATCCTTACGCATCAGACGCCAACCATGGAGGATCAAACTTGGCCATATTCATGATGATATTCGCCATATGCACGATGGAAGTGGTGCTTCTGAAGATCATTACCATGGAGATATACATACACAGGAGCGCCGCTAGAAATCCTTCCATGTGGATCACCAACGAGGAACAATGACGGCCAAATTAATATTAAAGATATATTTATTATGTATTATATTAATGTAAATAAAATATAGCAATTGTACTTTCGTTTTATTGATTCCTGTTTAGCATATTCGCTAATAAATTATTCAGTTTCTGGCGTTATAACCAAAGTCGTAACCCTGACATTAGCATGGTAATGTAAACAAAAGTAAATGCATTCACTTTCTACGTTTTCTCATCGTTGAATTTTAATCGGACTCTATTGCCGTCTTACGTTGTGTTACGTGTTTTAAAATATATTTGTATAATACATTATAGAAAAAGGTTCTCATCGAGGAGACATTATGAAAGTTTAGGTTGGGACACATGGATAATAAACACTTGCGCAAAGGAAACTGGGACAATGACCAACTTGGTTGTAATTGTTGCAAAACATGTTTGTAGCGATAAATTCCTATATAGAAATATCTGTATATAGATGAAAATAAATTATTATCTTAAAATGTTTATAGTAAAATATTCTTAAAGATAAAAATAAAAATAAATATGATAATATACAAACATACTTTCTTTTTTGTTAATAAAGGTACCGTCATATTAATTTGGGACGAAAAATTACGTTCAAGGAAGGAAAACACATCTGTTAGAAATCTATTGTTTGAAAGTAGCACAACTAACTAAAATTTCTTACTATTGCCATCAATATCTATACCATTTTTGTAGTTAGCAAAAAAAACAGCACAAATAACATTATTGTTTTCTTTAAAAAATATATTTATTTTCCAGATCATTTAAGAATCACTATTCATATAAATATATTCTATAACTGTACTTAAATAAATAAAATCCACAATATATTATGATTATAATATTTAAAGTACACACAGTTTGAGAAACTATTAAGCGCGCTGTCTCTGGCGTAATTTGTTTTGCTGTAAGTCGATTTTTAAGTGCTATTATCGTATACACAATGCATACGTATCAACATACTTGAATACATACAGGAAATCATTAAAAAAAATCCGTAATCTGCGACCAGATGCTCCACTTGAATAGATAATTAAAAATTTGGCGCAACCATTTTTTTTAAGAGTTTTTATGTAAAAATATATTAAACTTTACTAGTTTTTCAGTAAACGTCCTAAATTTCTCGCTGAATTTCGTGCGCTTCGGTGATGTACACTCAGTGTACATGTAGAAATGTATAACGTTTTTTTGAAAAATAATATTTAAATTCAGAAAAAATAAAATAATCATTATAAAGTCAAAGGCTTAACATTATATTAAATATATTGGTTGTAGTGAAACTTGAAGACTTTATCATCCAAATATTTACTAGAATCTTCTGTGTCTGTTATATAATATCTCAGTTTAATTAGAATTTGTCTTCGCTTTCATATTTATAATAAATCCTCAAATTTATTTCAGACAATATTTTTTTTAACATAATTAATAAATTATTTTTTATTTGATATTAATCTATAAAAAATGGGGTTGAAAATCTCTGTACGCAAAATTCACTCCTGTGCTAAGAGAAAAAATGTGAATGGCAACACTCATACGTGTAAACCAGGGTTCTCAATTATTCATAGTTTTCAACTGTAATATATTCGTCTTTTTTTCTCGGTTTTTGCCTGTAAAATATTATTTAATAAAAAAATAATTATTAGTTAATAATTCATATCTTAATTAATCAATAATTACTTTAACAATCGTTAAACTTTTTGAATTTTATTATATATGCATAATACAATGCTGTACGAATTACTGATTAGTGAGGACAATGTTTTATTTATTATTTTACATAACTTTTGATCAGAGATGTCATTTAAGCTTTATAAATCACCAGAATTAAGATCAGATTCAATTGAATTAATTTATCAAAATTGATGGAACATTTTAAATACATAATTTTATCGAATTTATTGTAAAAACAATAGCTAATAATGAATAAAACGAATTTGATTTTTGATAAAATAAAATCTTTGTGTCTTGAAACAACAAGTACAAAAATTTGTGACGCATACCTGTTTTTGAGATAAGCGTTAAACGATAATAAATAATGAGACTTTCAAACATTTTTTTCCTTCAACGAACAAACTCTGCGAATTTCAGTCATAGCAGAAACCACCGATAAACATTATATTCCCTAATGTTTTTTCGAATTTCGAAAAAACATTAGTGAATAGAATGCATTTCGAAACAAAATATGAAAAACCTGAGTTAATTGACTTTGGTGTAGTAAAAGGAATTTTTTGGGACCAATACTGTATATACATAGCGGACCTAATAACTGCGATGGACACAACTTTTGCAGACGATACAACTATCTTGGCATCAGACGTACATCCGAAAGTAGTAGCAGAGTTTACAATACCATTTAACCAAAATACAAATTCCCCCCTCTCCCTGTTAACAAACAGATCTTAAAAAAATATGTATAGCTCTCAATAAAATTCTAAATTTCTATTATGCTTTTTTTCTTGAAAGTTAGCAACCTGGAGAGTAAAAAGTACTATATAAAATAGTCATTGTAACTAAATTATGTGAATTAAATATGTTAAAATATACTTATTTTCCGCATCAATTTTAATTTTTAGGCGAGTCAAGAAAGCTGAGAAGATCAAATCTGAAGGATCCGACAAGATATGTTCTTCATGCTCGTGTCCCACAACTGAAGAATGTTCATCTTGCTCGTTGCCTATATGTTCTGAATGTTCATTGGTGTTGCAAGGTGTCCGTAGGTGTCAATATTGCACAAACGACAGGTGATTATATATAATATTTATCCAATTAACAAATAGCATAATTAATAATATTTGATATTTACTTAAACATAAGATAAAGATAAACAAATTTAATTTTAAAAGCATTTTTTTAATATTTAGATTGATCTTTACAAAAGAACTGAGATCTGGCAATAACTTTTTAAGGCTATTGAAAGACAACTTGTCTTTTGGACATTGGTCCGACGACGAAGACAATCTGAATCGAGCAAGGGGTAAATTATCTAATTTATCTAAAAACTGTCCAGTTAGAAAAAAATAAATAGAATTGATAAAAAAACTTTTCGATTAACAGTTACGCGCGCCATTGGCGCAGATAAAAATTCAGAAGAAACGAAAAAGAAGCAAGAAGAAGAGAGCAAGCAAGTTCGTGAATTTCTACAAGTTTTGGCAGAACGTCTGACCGGTGGATCCCTGGACGACGTGAGCATCAGCAAAATGTATCATCATCCAGAATGTAAGTAAATTTGTTATTTTTTATATATATTTATCACGCTTAACTCATTTAAAAATTTAAATTAAACTTGCGAATTACACAATAATTAAACTAATTATTTTTTGTTAATATAACATGTCATTTAATTACATTACTAATTAATTATTTATTAACAATATTATTTTTGTGGGAATGGTTTAAGTCTTGGATAGATTTTGATTTTCCCATATTGGTATTAAATTTAAATAATATTTTTTTCTTAAAATTATTTGGATTCATGTAAACGACAAATTTTCAGACTACAGGATGTTCAGAAAGTTTCACGGACCCCTCTGCTCTGCGATAGCAAGGTTGTCCATTTGTCTAAGAAACACTTCATCTAGTAAGTCCCTCTGTAACCATTTGCACTGAGTGACTTTATGTGTGTCTTATAATTGCATGTTTTTCAATAGATGCATGATCACTTTACTAACAAATAAACCATTCAAATTCTAAATAAATGTATTTGGTGATATTATATATAATAAATAACGTATTATCAACTAAATATTTGATCTGCAAAGTGACATCTAGTGATTTTAAGATATATTATTAAAATAATTTATATTTAATAGAACAGATGTCACTGACAAATAAATATCAGTTTCAGTTTGCTGATCTTATACTAACTTATATTTTGAGAGTAAAGATATAATATATGTATAGTATAGTAAAAAATAAAAGCGAAATTATCAGGCCTTGATCGCATCAACGTTATGTTAGAGCTGTGTGTTACAAATTGTCGTGGTTATTATATTATAGTAGGTTTGTTATATGCAAAAAGAAAAACACTTACTTCTCTTCATAGAAATGGCGTTATAAATAGGAAAAATAGTGAGATGAATTTGAAACAGAAAGAAGTAAGGTTAATGATGAGTAATATAATAGAAGGCGATCCATTTTCTTTGAATTCAATAAATTTTGATAAGGGACTAACGATTAAAGTGACCAGAATTGTTATAATGAAACTCATACTGAAATATAAACGCATTAAAAACTCAAGGCATATTGAATAAAAATACTAAAGCAGCAATGATGTTGAAATTAAGATACATTTGAAGTATATTGATGATTTAAAACGGTAATGTCAAATAAATTTTCCTTTCTATACATAAAAATGTGTGTTAATTTTTTAGCGCAATTAAGAATTTATTACTTATTTTATTAATTTATTTAGCTAATTGTTTTTACAATAAACAAGCTTATTCGAAACATACATATAAAATATAATATAAACATAAACATGTTTTGTGGATTGCCCTAGGAATATTATTATACAAATTCACACCTCCGTACATTATTCCCCAGGTCGTACTGCTCTTCTTATACCTAACCATCCTAAAATTGTCTCTATTACTAGTATTAAATCTATCTACTTCTTAATTTCTTATTTAATACTTATTATAATACTCTGGTAAAAAATAATTTTCATCTTCAATATTTCTTAACTTCCAGCCATTCTAATCTATCAATCATACTTCTACAATTAGTATATATATTTTTATTTAAAACTACTCTGAATGCGCTATTTTGTAATTTTTGTAACTTCATTTAATATAAAATATTAAGGATATATAATATTGTTGCACAATTACTAAGTGAGGCAATATTGTGCTATTGTAGATTGTTTTTTTTTGTGCTTATACTTAAATTAATTATGAAATCAATGGATAGAATTTAGAATTTACAGAAAATATTTTGTATCTAAAGTTGAGGAAATCTAATATACGTTTTTTCTTAATGGGGGAGGTTTATTGCGCTACCGTTGGTTTTCAATGTTCAAAGTAGAGATTTGGCAACCTTGCACTTTTCATTTCGCACTCCGTTATATTATTAATTTTGGTTAAATTCTACATAAAATATTACTAATCCTTCACAAATATATTTCATGTCTCACATCAGCTCATTTTCCAGTATTTTTTGCATTCAATAGTAGATTTTGAAAAGCACTATGAATATGAACATAGCCTTAGCTCTTTCTATTTTATCTATTATTCTTATCGAGACGATATTGAACCAAATCAGTGACAAGATATATTTTGGTCGTATTCTTTCATTGTATTCAAAAAGTAATATTCACTATCAAGTAGCAATTTAATATTATGAAAAAAAATGTAATTTCCATTTATAAACAATTTTCTATCCACATTTAAAAAACTCAATATAAATAGAGTCCAAAGGTTATATTATTCATACTTTTTCTTGTAAGTTAACGTTCCACTTTTTTCTTTAGTCTTCATAATATAAAAATTTTAGCATATTCCGTTGAAGATTTCTCGCGATTAAAAATCAGTTAACGACATCAACTACATAGAATAATGGACAATTTGAATTCGTTGCGTGATGACTTCTTCACATGGTCTTGAACAATCATGACGCAATTTTTCCCAGCACCTTTGTTGCAATTCCACTATTTAGAACAATTTCTTGAATGGGTGTCATTCGATGCGAGAGGTGCGATGATCATTACGGTTCTTCATCAATCACCATTACGAGCACCGTGACAGAAGGCCACTGCGAATGTGTGAATCTTCATTATGGGAAAACTATGCTTTCTAACATTTGACATTAAAGCTCGAGCAATTATTATCGATCGAACGGGAAAATACTGTAATCGATGTGTATATTTTTGTATTGCGGCCTCCTGACCCTATTACGTGAGAGTTAGAGCAATAATTTGCTGTACAAAAAATAACACGATTGAAAATATTTTTTTTTAGTTTTTAATACGCGTATTAATAATGCGTATAATGTTTTTTTATAATGTCAATAATTAAGGCGGTTAATGCTTCGTTGAAAAATATTTGTTTAGATGTTCCAGGCGTAGATTGATGCTTAAACACCTGTAGCTTTATTTTTAATTAATATAAAACATGCTTATTTAATCAGTTAACAATAATTTGTTAAGGTTATTTTGTGTTCTGGATAATCAACTCGTAATATTGCGCCATTAAATCTAACACGAGAGAATCATTCACCTCTAAATTCCTTACACATTGTTAAAATAAATTTGGAATAAAATCCGCTTGAAGATCCATTGCAGGGTTATAGTTGAGCTAAAATTATCAGCAGCATAAAAACAACCTTAAGGGTTAGTTTGTGTTATTCGTGTTTAATAAATTTAATAACTCAATAACTAGTGGCTTATTTGTCATGCTTTATCTTACCAAGATGGAAACATGTATTAGAAGTTACAACAACTTTAAAATTATAATATTATATAATAATATAGTATGTTCTGGATTACCCTATAATTTATTATTACATATTATACCTTCACTTTTCTATGTATATTATATCGAACCGTATTTTATACCTTCGATTTCGCGTAAGGAAAAACATGCGTATCCACACACATGTTGGCAAATATTCGTTGTGTAATACATCACTAGTTGATCTCTCAACAACCTGTTATTTCAACTCAAATAGCCCCGAAGCAATCGGATGGAAAGTGATTTAAGAAAGAGAGAGATGAAATCCAGCATCCCGTCCGCAATCGATTCTTGATGAAAAGAAAAATCTTTACGCACTCTCACAGTCGTACGATTGAAAGTGACATATTGATCGATGAATTTATTATTTGTTTGAAGTATTCTGTATATATAAAAAAGGAGTGGAGGTACGACCAAACCTTTGTTGATCTTCAAATATTGAGTCGGTCTAAAAGTGAGGTGTTTTTTTTATCATTTTGTATATAGATCTAAAAAAATCAAGGTTATTAATTGACGAAGTATTCGTCAACGAGCTAAATTATAATAATATATAAAATATTCTTATTCAAAACGACTGTCGTGCCCATTGTATTGGTGGCAAGACAGATAGAAACGTCTTGAAATTAACTTTCTTCAATCTAAATTTAATTTTAGTTCGTGAGAAGTCTTAAGATCAATCAGTAATTTGAGTATAAATTGATATTTATTACCTTCCTCACATAACTAGTTTCAATATTATATAAACATATTTAAAGACCTAAGTATTAAACATATTTATTGATAACCAAATTTGCGTACTGATCTGTATTATTATGTTTTAGATAGTGATTTTTGCTATAAGATTTGCTATAAATAATTACTATCCGACCTAATTCTTTCACAGATTCATATCACAATGTTATATTTCTTCTCAGAGCAGA